>NW_027279626.1:532500-542500 GCF_046629955.1 Centroberyx affinis
CTTCATATTCCCTGTGAAGCAAATCATTTGAGGATCTATTTGGTCTAATGGTTTGGCTTCACAAAATGTTTCTTACACGCCACAAACATCAGCTGTGTGTGTGTGTGTGTGTGTGTGTATCCTTACTGCCTTTGAAACGAATGTGTATCATTTTCCAATGTCTTTTCAATGCCTTGGCTTCATCACTGGATATTCCTTTTACTCCTTATACTGCACATATGTCTCCTGTAAGTTCAGTGAAAAAGGAATAAAACGCAGTAAAATTAGGTACAAGGTTTCCCCTCAGAGCGAGGATGTGTGCTTGTGTGTGTGTGTGTGTGTGTGTGTGTGTGTCACCTATGGTACAAACATATTTCCGTGGGAACCCTGGGTGATGTGTAGCTCTGGCGCTGCTGGATAAACTGTAACTGTCTGGGTTTTATCTCACCGAGTGCTGTTTGGTGACTGTCTAGCCGGAGGATTGTCAAGAGCCAGTGAGTGTATCTGCCGTGAGTGGCTATGAGATGAGTGGGGATGATTTTTTTTTACGTGTCTACCAAGTACTTTAGGTGAGAAAACCCCATGGTGTGTGTGTGTGTGTGTGTATGTGGAGCCTCAGAAGCCATACTCAATCATGGGCAAACGGTGATTTTCCATCATGTACAGTCTATACCACGCAGCATGCAGCCGCTTTGGTTGCTCAGTGTGTGTGTGTGTGTGTGTGTGTGTGTGTGTGTGTGTGTGTGCGCCCCTCAAGTACCCATGTTGAGTAGACCGCATGTTGCGTATGCCAATCAGCTGCTCCTTCATCTGAGGTGCGGCTGTTTTTTTTTTTGTTGGTCGGCCGCCTCCCGCCGAGCGGATCCGTGTCACCGACACTCCGGAGACAAGAAAAGAACCCTCCAAAATTGAAAAAAAAAAAATACATAAACATAAGTTCAATCCATTCCCATTTCACTGTGAGCAGTGCTTCACTTTGAAAAGTTTCCCCCGCAAAATGTGTATAGATTTTTAAAGAAGAAATCACAGAAATCAGACAAACGTTTTCAGTATTTTTGAGTATTTATTCTAAAATCGGGCTTACTTTCATATCAGATGTTAGAATTAGAATTAAAAGTCTTTGTTAACATCTTACCCTCCATTACATTACATTATTACACTTATGCATTTTATATATCGAACTCCCATAGCTTTTAATATGAGTTCAACAGAGCAAGCATTAGGCCTGTGTGCTTCTGTACATCTCACAGTGTAGGTGGAGTATCTGTTGGAATAACGCTTCTGTCAACTGTTTTTATATAGGCTATGATAATGTGCATGACACACACACACACACACACACACACACACACACGCCTACCTACACTGCTTCCTGTCTCTGGTGTTTTGCGAAGTCGGCTGAAACCTAGCCCACTAGTCCTTGCGTCTGACCCCTGGACTGTGTGTGTGTGTGTGAGTAGACGGATGATTAGTGTGTGTGTGTGTGTGTGTGTGTGTGTGTGTGTGTGTGTGTGTGTGTGTGTGTGGGGTCAGCAGATCCCGGACGATATCCCGCTGATCGGAATCCCATTTCCCCTCAGCCGGCGTGTCTTCCTGTGCGATGGGATGGAGAGGGGAAGGTGAGCGTGGAGGTAGAGGCTGCCTGCATCCTCACCCGGATCAATACAATACATGTTTCAATCCAAAACAGTCAATATTTCAAAAACACAGATTTAGTTCAATTCTGATAACTTAATTCTGATTGCTAATTTCGTTTGGTTGATTTTTTTTTTACTGGACTAACAAAGGACAAATCCGTTTTTTTGTGTTTTTTTTTTACTATTTTATTGACCATTTCATACATCTTCATCACAATTGCTAACATGCATGCCAATATGCATACTAAAATTGCATAAGATAGACAAAGTTCAGAAATATGGTTCTAGCCTTTGACATGATTTTTATAAACAATAACTTTTTGGTCCAGGACTGTTATATATGTTAATCTGTGTCCATCCGCTTGCTTCAGTTCAATTAAATATATGTACTGTATATAGCTATAGCTTATAGCAGGCAGCTTTTCATATCAGTTAGTGACCCACTCCCACCATCTCCAATACCATTTCTAATGCATAAATCAAATCAGTACTGTCCTTCTCCATGTAGTGGCTTTATTGGAATTCTATTGCTGGTGCATTTCTGCTCCTTCATGCACATGTGTGTGTGAGTGTGTGTGTGTGTGGGGGGGGGGTGGGTGGGTTCAATGTGTGTGTGTGTGTATGTTGTGATGCTGGTAATTGCAGTGATTTGAGAGGAAAAGGTTATTGCACATATCAGATGTAAGGTTGGAAGGGGGACCAGAGTGAGAGACAAAAAAAAGAGTTTGTATGTTAGAGATTGAACTAGATTTGTACAAAAGTGAGAGTTTTTTTTAACAATGAGAGGGAGAAGAGAGAGGGAATTAGTAAGAGAGAGAGAGAGGGAGAGAGGCTGAGGGAGATAGAGAGAGATGGTTACAGGCAGTGTGGTTTTATTGCTATTCATTGGGAGTTAAACTGTGCTCCTTGGCCTAATGAAATGTAAAGCTGCAGTGTATTGACGTCTACACACACACGTGCGCGCGCACGCACACACACACTCACACACACACACACATTTAGCAGCAGTAGGATAGAACCGACTGTTGGAATTCTAATGAGTGTGTGTGTGTGTGTGTGTGTGCTCATGTCAAGGCTGCTAGACTCCCTTTATTGATCCATCTATGAATATATAATCACTAGCGTAAATCTTAGTCCCACACAGTCCATTGGACAAGTGTGTGTGTGTGTGTGTGTGTCGTTGCTGCTTTATGTGTGTCACTCTATGCTGCCTTACTTCAGAATGACAGATCCAAATGACTTGAATGACCAAGCGCATGGCATGCATGTGCAAAATACCCACTGAACACGCTACATACATGTTCCAGGCGTGGACTGTGCAAGCAACGACTATAACTAAATGGATTCCAGTGGCAGACTCTGCAGTTCTGGGATTGGTTATGATTTTATCTTCCCAGGCAAAATTTTCACACTGTGGATAAATTCTTTGGACTTTATGGACAGTCTTTGGTGGTTTACATGGTGGAGGGCAGCCAGTTAAAGGCTGCTGTGTTGAAATCTAAGCTTCAAAATAGTTGTGGCATTTTCAGAAATTTTGTGGCGTAATGGTGCAGTGTGGCCAGCGTTGGGATGTGGTTATAACCCTGCTGAGTGACCAATAAGAACACAGCAGACAATGGCGACATGCTGGGACAGAACTGCAAAAGTTGGCCGCAGTAGGACGTAGAGCATTGTCAACATAGTATTTATCACTTGATTTAACATTGCACGATAATAAAAAAAAGATGTAGAATGTAAGATGTAAGGCGTAGGATGTAGAACATTAGATGTAGGATGTAGACTATAGATGTATGATGTAGTTTGTGGAATGTAGGACGTAAGATGTAGGACAACAACAACATAGGATGTAGGACAAAAACCATAAGATGTATGACGTAGGATGTAGAATGTAGTGTGTAGGATGTAGGACACAGGGCGTAGGATGTGGAATTTAGGACATAGAGTGTATTACGTAGGATATGGAACATAGGATGTGGGATGCAAGATGAAAGTCGTAGGACAGGGTAGGACATTTGACGTACAATGTAAAACATAGGATGTAGGGTGCAGTACGAAGGATGTAAGACACAGGACTTAGAATATAGGACACAAGATGAAAGGCAGGACGTAGGGCGTCAGAGATAGGACGTAAAACAGGATGTAGGGTGCAGTGCGAAGGATGTAGGACATAGGATGTAGGGTATAGGCTGCAGGACATAGGTTGTACAATGTAGGACTTAGGACGTAGAATGCAAGATGAAAGACAGGGCTTGGGGTGTAGGATGCTAGATGAAACACAGGATGTAGGGTGTTGGGTGCGTAGGTTGTAGCACATAGGATGTATTACGTAAGATGTGGAACATAGGATGTAGGACTGTAGGACATAGGATGTATGTATGTATGTAGGATGTGGAACGTAGGCTGTAGGATGTGGAACATAGGATGCAAGATGAAAGATAAGAGGTTGTAGGACATAGGATGTAGAGTACAGTACAAAGGACGCAAGCTATAGGACATAGGATGTAGGATGCAGCCTTGTCACAGAGTAAGACAACAGAATGGTCTGCCTCTCCCACATCCAACAAGACTGATATCAAGATTTGTACTCGGATCACATCACACAAACTGACAATAAACACAAAAGACGATCAAATTCGCCTGGTCTTAAACTACCAGTCCCATGCCTGCCAGCCAACAACAGTATATATACAGTCAGTTGTTCATTGCTCAATACTTCAGAGTCACAGATGATTTTTTTCCCCTTCTTTTAAACGCCGCAGTACACCACTTTGTAAAAAGACAAGGTGTAGGTGGGGTACCGCGAGTTTTTAACAGCATGAAATTGCACCAAGGGCTGCCTTCCACGCCGTTTGCCAGAAACATCCCAAAAAAACCCTCCTCAGATCTCCGTAAAAACCTGGAAATCCTTTCATTCCCCTCATTTCGTCTCCTCTTTTGTCTACCTGGGAGAACAAGGCGCTCTCGCCGCATCGGGCGAGATGAAAAGAAACTCTCAACCGCCTGAAGTATTTCCAGATTTCAGAAACAAAAAGAGGAAAGCAAAAGAGAGAGAGAGAGGGTGAGGGAGATTTACTCGGAGCAGCGTGTAGGTGACTGTGTGTGTGTATGTGTGTGTGTGTGTGGTGGGTGACGGGGATGATTTCATGTCATTTCATCATTTCCCTGCTAGCAGCAAATCCAATTACTTTCCCCTTTCCTTTCTATCTTGGAAGATAGCCTGAGTGACAGGACCGATTGGAGTACAGCGCTACTGAGGTAACTGTGCCAACCGCTTGATTGACATAAGGCTGGCACTTCATTGCCTCGAGATAGAGAGAGAAGTGAGACTGGTAAGTCTTCGGGGGCTTCTTGGAAGCGGAGAGGCGGACCAGGAGTTCACTGGCCCCGCTCCTTTGATCGCACATCCCTCCCACTCAGAGTTCATCTAATCCACTGCTAGACAACGCGCTCTACTCAATCTCCTCTCCTTCTTTGTGGCACTTTTGACATATATTACCCCACCGCCCCGGAGATTAGAAAGTCTATCTATCTATCTATCCATCTATCCATCTATCTTTCTATCTAGTAGGGATGGGACGATATGCTTATCTCACGATACGATTCGATACGCAATATGGGTTCACGAGTCAATACAACCACGATACAGTGCCATAAATAAAAGCTTATTATGTTTATTTCTGAGACTCAGATCTTTGTAGCGATGGCACTGGCTTGCTAGAATCGAAAAATTGAAAAATGTCATTACAAAATGCAAATAATATAATTTGGATGGAGAGCCTGTGAAATTGTGATGGGCAAGCTGTCTCTTTTGCCCCACACACGTATTGTCACATTTTTGTATTGCAATATATTGAATTTTTATATATCATCCCATCCCTTCTATCTATCTATCTATCTATCTGTCTGTCACCTCAACAATATAAGCATTACACTGAGCAGTGTACTACCTCTAAGTTGGTGGTGGGAAGACCGATCCTTTTAACTGTCTCAGTTCTTTCAGTCGGCCTGACAGTAGTGAACTGATTCATGTATTCCCCTTCATAAGCAGTATACTACGCAGTACACCACCTCCTAAGCAGTATACTAAGCAATATACCTCCTCCTCCTCAAACAGAAGTACCCCATGAATAAGAGCGACTTGGACCTCTTCCTAGATTTTGAGAGGCTATGCATGTATTGGCTATGCAAGCTTAGCAGTGAAGCTAGCTGTCAGAATGATAAAGCCTAATCAGGAAACATGGGATGGGAGGTAATTTAGCATGTGAATGCTAATTAGCACTAGCATTTAGACTGGCAGACGATGATGGAAGCAGCGTATCGGCTGCTCAGCCTGGTTAAATGGCAAAAACACCAGGCTGGTAGAGATGATTGATAATCTTGGGCCGGGCTTGTGTCTGTGTGTGTGTGTGTGTGTGTGTGTGTGTGCGGCCTGCCTTTTATTTTTCTCTTCTCTCCGATACAAACTCATAATGAGCAGATGAGCACAACACCTGTGAAATCCATCTTTATCATATTGACTAGAAGTTAGTCAGTGGAATAATCTCCTATTAGTCTTAGGCCTTGTGTGCATTACTGGTGCCATTCATGACAGTAAGGACTGAAGCTTCCCCTCAGAGTGAGTCTTTCCTCAGACTTGAACCCACAATGCCTGGGCACACACACTCTTACATTTACCACACACACACACACACACACACACACACACACACACCCATTGAGCTAATTCAAAAGTGTGATCTTGAATTCGATGGAGGAGAGTATTTCTGAGACTAGTTTGACGTGTAGGGTGTGTGTGTGTGTGTGTGTGTGGTATATGTAAGAGCCCGTTGAGGGAAGACTAGTGTTTAAATCTTGTAGAGATAATATTACTGCTGTAAGCGGTGCTAGCGGCTGAGTGACTTATCATCCTATTCTCTCCACTATTACTTCTCTGCACTGCCTCTCCTCTGGTCTCCCTCTCTCTCTCTCTCTCTCACTTGTGTGTCACCTTCAGCTCTCTCTCTCCCAACTGAGGTGGGCTAGATGCCTGCAAATCTGCCTCCCTCGAGAATTGCCTGCCTGCCTGCCTGTGTGTGTGTGTGTGTGTGTGTGTGTGTGTGTGGCATACTGTCCTTCTCTCCCCTATTCTCCATTCCCTCTCCTCTCCCTCTCTCTCCCTATCTCCTCCATCCATTAGTACATTAGTATACGTCAGCCTGCAAATAGCGCTATCTCCGTCAGGCCTTCCATGAGAGAGAGAGAGAGAGAGTGAGAGAGACATGGGGTTCTACTTTCGTTACGGTGCACGGCAGGGCTTTGCACCAGCGAAGTGGCATTTTTCTTGCCTGCGCCCGTTTGGTATTTTGGTGACTCGCCATGAACTTCAGTGGGAGGAGTGGCGCGGTAGGGGGGTGTGTCAGTAGCGATCAAGCAGCACAGTGCAATTTTAATGTCAAAGATTGCACCTCCCGTCTGCTCAGACCAGGTCGAAAGCGCGTGGCACAAGGCGCAGTCAAGTTCTGTGCTATTTTCTTCGTTTTACCAAGAATATACGCAAGAAGAGATCCTATTCAAAAGCTTACCAACCCTTTTTGTGGATGATATGTTGGCCAATTTGACTTTGATTTAAATAATAATAAGATACAACATTTTTCATTCATTCTAACTACTGTATATACACATGTGGCAGTGGTTGAATGATTGTCATTCAACGTAGAACTGTCAGTATGTGCCATGACGCACGCAGCGGGGACTGTGGAGGCGGCCGCATCCTCCATCCATGTCAGGGACTGGCTGGTGGAATAAACAGGAAAAAGAAGTATTTCTAATGTCCAAAACATATTTAGAATGACTGTCATCTGTGTGAAGAAATACATTTTTTTTAGCCATGTTTTGTATTTTTTGAAACATATCTTGTGTATTTTTTTCAGGGAATCAAATGCTTCACACAGTATTTCCTTTTTTTTTACCTAAGAACAGCCAAAATGATTGCATGTAGAAAATGAATGCGTAAGTGTGAAAATGAATCAGTGAATGAGGTCTGTTCCTCAGAATTGGCTTTCACACGTTAAAATGGCTCGTCTGCCTATCTGCATTCGAAATGCCCCGTCGCCGCTTATTTTAGGAGGAGAAAAATGGCCAGTAGGTAGGAAATGAAGTGCAAAGGCTTACTGAATTCACTGAAAATCAAAAGGGAATGAGAGAGAGGACGGAGCGATACAGAAATAGTCGCTCTGGAGCGCTAGCAGAGTGATCGGAATTACAACAACAGGATCTTTGCCACCTCTGGGATGGGAGGCTGATATGATACCGCTCCACATCACTTATTGGAAGCCGCTGCTGCTAATGTGCCGGTGTGGTTGTGGGTTCAATTCCCGGGTGGGCTATCATTTCATATGTATTACCCCCTGTGTCCTTGAGCAGGGCATTATCTCAGCTGTCCCTCTGGAGGAATACGGCTCAGTGTTAATGGATTGAGGATGTGCATGGAGAGCTAGATGGATGTATTAGCGAGCTGATAAATCTTTGATAAGTGGGATGGTTTTGTGTGTGTCAAGAGAGAAGAGGAAATATCACAGACTGACATCCGTATTGCCATCATGGAAACTTAGTTCTGTACTTGTTGCCAGTGTCTAGCAAAACCATGTTAATTCCAAAAATAAGAATAAAAAAAGAATAAAAAACACTCTAAAAAAAACATTGTCATCAGGCTGCAAGCGTTGCTGCCAAAAAGCACTGGGATTTCCCTGAGACGGATAATAACACCAGGACAATGAGTAGTTCTGTGTCTCAAAAAGTTGCACCATGCTGCAAAGTTAGGACAGTTGTACTTACTGGATCAAAGACATAAGGGTGTACTTTGCAGGTCAAAGTAACATCTCATCCCCTGATTTGAAAGCAAACAGACTACAGGTTTGAAAATGCCTTTAGCCCAGTCAGACAACCTGACAACTATTCGCCATCTTCACATGGTGGCTGTATTTGTTTTGGGTCAAGCTCGCGGCGGGAAACCCTACCTGGACGACAGTGAAGAAGATGGAAACCGAGGGAAACTCAGCTGGCTTTTGGACAAAATGTACCAAAATGGTCTTTCAGTATCAGGCAGAGATGAGTAGAGCTGCATCAGGAGGTCCAAAGCAAAGGCTTCAGCCACTGCACTGAAGGATCCATGAAGCTGATTCATAACATTTACATTTATCCACAAACCAACATGGTCTAACAGCAGTTTTAACCAGGAAAAGTCTCATAACGCTAATGCTAACGCGGACACAGCTAACAATCATACTGTCAAACGAAGGGCCACTAAGGATATGAAAGCATTATGTTAGCATATTTGGTAACACTTTACAATAAGGGTACATTAATTAAGGGTTGGTTAATGCTTAATAAGCATTAACTAACCCTTAATTAACAGTTAACTAATGTTAACTAGTAGTTATTAGTTAACTAACAGTTAACTAATAACTACTAAGCATTAACTAACCCTTAATTAATGTACCCTTATTGTAAAGTGTTACCGCATATTTCTCATACTAAAGACAATAACAATTCAGCCTTAGCAACATGAAGCAGCTAAGTGCTAACATTAGTGAACATTATGGGTCAACATCAGTCCAGTTGCTGTACATTTGGACTTTCTCCAGGTCTGCTCGTCTCTCCACCATATTTGGGATAATTTAGGATTTAGCAGGGTATTTTACATTCATTTGTCCAAAGGCTGGTTGAGTGTGCCATTGTTTCCATAAGTTTTCTCACCCTGAGTGGGATGGTTAGGACGTTGGTGTTACTTCTCCCTATGATTCCAGAAATTTTGGACCCTAACCCTGCAGACATGGCTGTTCCTGTCATTGAGTCAGAATAGCCTGGTAGGGCATCTGCGGCCACATTTCCAGACAAACAACAGACACACACACACACACACACACACTCACTCACCAACAGCCAGCCAGCGCGGCAGACAGCTGCTGTGATGATGACTGGTGTCAGGTGCCAGTGGCCTGATTCAAGCTGGCTAACCCCTCACATCACAACATGTGTCTGCACAGATACAGGAGGTGATGGGTGTACATGTGGCTCTGTATCTGGCGTGCATCTGGAGAACAACTGGCATGTCGGTGGCGGCGGCGGCTGTGTGTGTGTGTGTGTGTGTGTGTGGGGGGGGGGGGGGTAGTTTGACACACTAATCTTTAACACACTGTGCTAACATCTAGGGAAAGATGCAGACTATGTGTGTGTTTGTCTCTTTGATGGGCTAATCTTAAATATATTGTATTAACAGCAAGGGACGGATGCAGCCTGTGTATGTGTGTGTGTGTGTGTGAGTGTGTGTTTGTTTGACATGCTAATCTTTAGCACATTGTACTAACATCAAGGGAAGGATGCAGCCTGCGTGGGTGTGTGTACGT
>NW_027279626.1:545000-550000 GCF_046629955.1 Centroberyx affinis
ATGATTCGGTGACAGGGGCGGACTTACCATTAGGCAAAGGTAGGCGACTACCTTGGGCCCCAGCAGCAGAAGGCCCCACAAAACACAAGAATACAACTAATGTAAACCTATTTTTAATCAATTTAAAGAAATATACTTTTTGAAAAACACCCCTCTTTTTGTTACAATAAATGACTTCAATCAGGAGTCATGGTCACCCCCCTACTCAGTCAAGCTATAGTGGGCTATTCCACTTCTAGTGAGATTTTGCCAGTTGACTTAAGCTCATTTTATTTGTCACTGCGTCAGTAGCTGAGAGAGAAGTTAAAAAATTAAAATAAGCAAAGCTACCCAAGTTTACATATAGAAAGGATGGATTAATAAGCGAGAGTTGGAATTCAGGGGGGCCCCATGCTTGCCTTTGCCTAGGGCCCACAAATCACTAAGTCTGCCCCTGGTCAGTGATTCGGCTTATTTAAACCCCTCTCTGCTCTGTTCCAGTGCTTGGTCTTGAGAGATTTGCTACCCAGAAGACACAGTTGCCATCCTGAACCTGAAGACCAAGTTTTCACTGTCTAGTTTTGTTTTCCAGCTCTTGCTATTTGACTTTTTGCCCAGCTAGTTTCTGGTAGTTTTTCTGTTGCATTTAAAGACAATTGGATTTGTGTCTAGTAAAGACCTTTGCTTCCACTCCCTGCCTCCGTGTGCTTCTGCTCTTGGGTCCTTACTTCTGGTCATCGTTACACTTGCCAAACGCTAGCTTCTACTAGATATGTTAGCTAGTGTGCTAATCAGATTGTTAACAACAAGACAGTGATGGTTAGCTCACCGGATACGACGGTTAGCTAGCTAACAAACTGACATTATCTAAACACAATATCAGTCAGATATATTCGTAATGTCTCAATTCTGTTGAGACGGACGAGTTGTACATTTCGAAACACAACCAGCTGTTCACAGACCTGAGGACCTCCAATATGGCCGCCAGACAGTGTGTTACATTACCTGAACACCCTCTGTAGGTTGCAGAGACAAACACACAGACATATGAAGACACACAGGTAGATAAGCAGGCATCAACACAGACCGAAGGGCAGATTAGCATACAGGCCGTCATTGTAAAACTACAGAGAAAGGGGAAATATATATCAAGAATGATAGCAGGAGAAAGGAAGAGGACAAAGACCCTAGCAGAGCGAGTGTTGTTTAGCCATCTGGTGGTGTGTGTGTGTGCCAGCTCCTATTGTATCTGGATACAGCGGAGAGAATGACTTAGATTACCAAGACTGATATCAAAGTCACACTCTAGGACACGCTCCAAGTGCCGGCCTTGCGCGCACACACACACACACACACTCACACACACACACACACACTCACTCACACACACACACACACACACACACACACACATGCACACTCTCCACAGGCCTTTTGCTCTTCATTGGGAAATGAACAAAGCATTCAGCTGAAAGACAAGCGACTGGTGCATCGCGCGTGTGTGTGTGTGTGTGTGTGAGTGTGTGTGTGTGTGTGCGTGCGCCGATGTCTCTCCTCTAATTGAAGTGTACAGGGACTTGGCAGGCTGCCTGATGTTACACAGTCATATGGAGGGACAATGGAAGGAGAGAGCGGGAGGAAATGAAGGAAAGGGATAGAGAGGGATGGATGGCTGGACGGCGCTGTAGAGACCAATGACGGGCGAGGAACGGAGAGAACAGGGAGAGGGGACGAAGGAGTGGCGGGGAGGTGGGGTGGCGGGGGCAGAGGAGAAATGGAAGGAGGCGATGATGGAGAGAATTAGACAGCAATAACAGAACTAATGGAGTTATGGATGGAGGGATAAAATCCATCCAGCCCTCCTCCTCCTGCCTCGCCTCCTTTCCCCTGTGGCCTGTAGCCTTTTTCATGTGTGTGTATTTCCGTGTGTTTTGTGTAGGTCGTCCTTTTTTTTGGGGGGGGGGGGTGTCAAAGTTGTCCAGCGGTGTGATTGGCTGTCAATCAACCAATCGGAGCCCATATTCCCGCTGCGTGTCTGTCTGTTTCCGCTTTGAGTGGCAGAAAAAACAAAAAACAGAGAAATGGATGAGCCTAGGCTTGAAATAACTGTGAAGAGACGTTCAAGGGGAGCTGTGTGTGTGAGAGAGAGAGAGAGAGAGAGAGAGAGAGAGAGAGGGAGAGAGAGAGAGAGAGAGAGAGAGAGAGAGAGAGAGCTTGGGTTTGCTACTTCACAGACGAAACAGGTGGCAAGCTTGAAACTAGCGCTAAGCTAGTTTTCACATGTTTGTATTTGCATGCATGGTTGGTGGTGGGAAAATATGCACATGGTTTAGTCTGTCTGTGTGTCAGCAGCGCTTTTGTATAAATGTGGTGTCTCAGGTGTTTGCTGTCACACACACACACACACGCACACACACAAACAAACGCTCCCTCTCCAAAATGAGAAGGCTTAATCCACTCAGTCTTGTCGGCCTCTGAAGTGTGTGTGGGCAACAGGAGGCAAAGGATTTGGTCTTGTGCCTCTGATCACCACCTGAGCCGAGCACGAGTTATTCAGCCCTGTGTCTGTGTGTGTGTGTATGTGGGTGTGTGTTCGTCAACAGTTAATATGCCTTAAAAAGTATTAAAAAGTCTTACAGTTAATTTTTATTTTAGATGAATCCAGAACAGGGTTAGCAGCACAATCTGCATCCTGTCTGCTTTACTAAACACAGTTGGACTCCATGTCTCTTAATTATTAATTTCCTGGTATCCTTTTTCTTTTTCTGCCCATTTATAGTTTCAATTAAAGTCTATATTGGACTTGAATTCAATTCCAGGTAGAATAAGATTTTAAAAAGTCTTAAATCTGTCTCCCTCCCCTCCTCCACTACCTCTTCCTGCGATGTGATACTTTTTGTTGTATTTTGCACCATGTTGGTTTTTCTCATTTACTTTCATCCATTTCAGTGACGTCTTCGCTTGTTATCTTGTTTCTTGTTCCTTTTGTTTGTTTTGAGGCGAGCTGTTTTCATAAGCCTCTTATTTTTTTATCTCTTCTCCACTAAATTGTACTTTTTCTTCCTCTTTCTGTGTTTTTGTCATATTTTGTCACTTCAAATATTACTGTAAACTAAACTGCAACAGCACACCACCCTGTTTCTCTGCAGTCTGTTCCTGTTGTTACGCATACATCTCCCTCTGTTATTACTATTCATTTGTCTCTTCCTCATGTAGCTGTATTTTACATAAACACACGCATACACACACACACACACACACACACACACACACCAATCCGTTGATGAGCCAGAGCAGTGAGGTTAATCCGTCAGATTACAGCAGATTACAATGCACTGGGGATGGATGGATGAGAGATTATAACAGAGACATGAGGGATAGAGGGATGGAAAGATGGATAGATGATGATGGATAAAGGAGGGATGGATGGATGGATACATCAGATATTACTTAACTGGAGATTATTCAAATATGGGGGGAAGGATGGATATTATTGATGGAATGGAAGGAAGAAGAAAGTGAGTGATGGATGGATGTTTGCTCTTGTTTTGCTGGTACCACTGTTTTAACTGGTTTCACTGTGTCTGATATCTGGTTCCTTGTTGCTGCTCTTCCTCTGCTGCAGTTAAAGTCAAATAGAAGTCAGTTCACAGCGGGCCAGATCAGCATGTTGCTGCACTGGTTCAACCATTTTCCCTGCTGTTTCCTATAAGGCAGGTCAAGGCACAATGCTGCAAAAACACAAAACACATTGAGCAGTTTAGACTTGCTGTCACTGTCTTTCTGTCGCGACTGTAGTCAACAGGCAGCAGGCCCGTGTAACGCCTCAGTAGCCCTGTTTCCATCCAACTGTCAAGCAAATTGTCTGAAAACGTTTGATATGTCGAAAAAAAATAAAATGGGAGTTTTGTGTGTATGTCTCTATCAGCTTGAAGCAAATAAATAGAAGCGAATAGTGTTGAGTTTGAGTGTTGAACCAGGGGTGGAAAGAGTACCAAAGCCAAAAAGTACTATAACTTAACTTAGATTTTACATAAAATGAAGCAACATTGCGTGAGTAAAATTATGCTTGAGTAAAAGGAAAATGTAGTTAATTTAAAATGTTATTCTAATGCAACAACTATTGGTCACACAACCATGACAGGCATCTTATACATGGAAGAGACAGAGCGAAAACATTTCTGGGAAGTCATGGTGGACAGATAGCTTCCAAGAAAACCTCTGGATGCATTATCATGCTTATTTTTAACACATTGTTCCATTGCTATTTTTTGGCTAATTTATATATTGGCAAACCTCTCTGCCTCAAGGGAGCTAAAAACCTTTTTTCAGTATTTAGCTAATTTTATTGAACTTTCACGTTTCCGTTCAGCTCTTCTAATTCAGTACATCACAATTCACATGCAGACACTTGGATGGAAACCCAGCTAGTGTGTGTGGACGTTCTGCACTCTGACCCCTTGTCGTGACATCTAATCCATGAGCTGGTCACGCTCGTGGGGACCATGAGACCATGAGACCTTTGGGACTTATGACCGAGGCACTGGTCCAGACAGTCCCAGCCATATGAGAACATATGACTCCTAATAGCTCAAAGAACCCCTTGACTTGTTACAGTAATATATTGTGTGTCTGGTTCTTAAAAGGTTTTTTATGCTGCTGATTTGGAGGATTTCGTGATTTCTTTACGGCACTATAAAGTGTCTTTGTAGAACCAGTTGAGCATGTTGCTATAGTGCAACTTTCTTCTTTATAGCACCAAAATGGGTTCTGCCATGGTACAAGCCTAAAGAACCATTTTCTGGTGCTCTATAGAACCCTTTTGTTGAGTGGACAGAGGGTAGAGCAAAGACAACTGACCGTACAACTTTATCAAAGGACCAAAGACTACTGACCACTGACCAAGACCAGTAGAACGTTTGACCATCCCCCAAATAGACACATATCAGACCTGCATGTGATCATATTTTGTCCGAGGAACCCCCATATCGGAATATTTTTGTTGTTGATTTAATATTGAA
>NW_027279627.1:0-152500 GCF_046629955.1 Centroberyx affinis
TTTCTGATTATTGGATAGCGTTAGATGTATATATTTTTTTTTTAAAAAGCGAGTGAATTATATATTCTGAATTTTAACGGTTGATTAAAACTATAACGTTACAAGATATAACGTTAGCCAATCAAATGTATAAATTCAGCACCATGGACTGCTGCAGACAAAAGTAAGAGCAGGCACAGGTTCAACTGAATTCATCAACGCTATAACTTACCGCACGTATTCAAAATAATATTAAGGCGTCGTCAGTTAAGTTTGATTCTGTAAGTTTCAGAATCAAACATTCAAAAGCTGGACAGCCAAGCTCAGACTTACCTGTGTCTCCATTTCTTCCCGTCTAGATGCACCGATCCAAGATTAAACAAATAACCATAAAGCCAGAAAATGAGGACCGTACTTGATAAACGAGTTTGTTATGAACCTCAGTGAACGTGACAGTAATAGAACTTGTAGACCTCGAAACCGTTGATGATTTGAATGTCTATGATGATGCTCGTTTCACAACATCATTTGCGAGTTAAGGGAAAATTTAAAAGAAAACAATTTGTTTCAAATCCTGTAAAACTTTTAAATTTACACATTTTTCACTGTCTGTGGAATAACAATAATACGCTATTTAATATCAGTCAGATAGTCTCAATCATGGTCTCAATGGTTTTTGCAGTGCAGCCCATATGGGTTACAATATTCAAATCCAATTCAACCCTGGCCCAAATTTTGAATTTTACGAGGCCTATTTGATGTTGAAATTATATCAAACTGTCATGCCCTGGATTGCAGATTTGTAACATCCTATCAAGGTTTAACTTTGGCCCAAAATAATATAAGGGACACTCAAGCGCCCGATTTGAACGTTATCACTACATTGTATGGATGTTGTTAGGTGTCATCAGTCGTACAGTATATGGATCAGTAGGGGTCTTATCAGTGGAGTGCACAGACTCTGAAAGGGGCATGGGCAAAACTTTCTAAAAGGGCAACTTCTGGACTGTCCTGTGGCTCAGTTGGCTAATGCGCCTACCATGTAAATTTATTTGTAGTGTCATTTCTTGGGTTCAAAATCAACCTGGACGTTTAGTTACATCCCATCTTTTCTCTCTGTTTTTACTGTGAACTCTCTAATGAAGCAGAAATGCTATTGAAATAACCTTACTTAACCAGAAATTCTAGGGAGGTCAGTGGGCATGATGCTCACATTTTTCAAAACTTGCTTTTATACAGTTGCATGTACATACCTTTTCAAGGAAGAAATTGCATTTGTGACCTCACTGAGATTGATGTGTATAGCATAATCCAATCTAAAAAATAAAAATAAAGGTATAAAATGAAATGCAATATAAAACTAAAACCAAAATAGTTCCTTTGTTTAGCAAACAGTTTCCATTTCCATTGTTTCTTAATGTCATCAGTTTGTATAATTTATACAGAATCCACCACTTTAACGACGATGTTAAAGGGAATGTACAAGCCTCACTCTCTAATTCCAGTGACTCATGTCCCAGTGCTGAATTTCCCTAGACTCCAGCCCTCTCTGAATAGGTCATACCTAAAACAAAACCTTTTTATGCTTATTTAATTATCTTCACAACTAATGCACATAACATTGCCATGTTTGGTGTCTAACAAATCAAGAATCTATTTTGAGTTGCCAGGAATGTGTTATTACAATGTACTATAAACACAGTTTCTGATACAAGGTGTATATAAGGTGTAACACTGGAATCACATCCCCCCACACCAAGTTTATTGAGATGACCACATGTTGTGGGGTATGGCATGCGACAAAGGTCCCAGGCCAGATTTGAACTCAGGACATCACAGTTACATGGTGCCTTTCAGACCACACAGCCACCAAGGCGCTTTGCAGCAGCAGCAAGGCTTTTAACCAAATCTAAGACACATGACCTATTTTAGCTTCTCTGCACTGGTTGTCAGTAAATATTATAATTGATTGTATGATTTTACTGATCACTTTCAAGGCTCGTTCTTATGGCAGCCCGTTTCCACCACCTGTCATTACCCAGCATAATAATAACAACCATTAATGATGACAGCTATAAATAGCTGTTAATCATTAATTCAACATGCAGATTAGTGTAGCTACCATTAGGCCACGTTCCCTGTCCAACAGAAAACATGCCAACTCCACATGGCTCTTCATCCCCTTCTGGTCCTTCAGCTGCCAGCAGGTGAAAGCCAAGCCGAGGTTCATTCTGGTTGTTGAGCGAGTTCTGTCTGACAGTCTGAGGGTTTTTTGGCTTCACTAAATGAGTGCAAGGTGTGGAATTCATTAACTGATTGTGAAAAGATTGTGGCTGAAAAGATAATAAGTCAAACAGGTAACTGAGTGTGATCTAAGGACCTGTCAGTCCCCAAGCACTGACATTACCACTGCATCAACTAGGCTATGCTGTTTGATTCAGCTGCTAGTGGGCCCCTCCAGAGCTGATATAGTTTAATATACTGTTATCCTGATAGCTTTTTTTTTCCCACCCATGAAGTCACTATATTTAGATAAATACAGGAGAAAAAAATTAGACAAAACTTTGTTTTTTCTCTTGCCTCTCAGGGCTTCTGTAGACAGTTTGATTATATCTGTAATCTACTGCTTTTCCTCAGTAGGCGTTAAAATCTTAAAGTGTCCAAGAATTGATTTTGAAATCATGGTTTGGAAAGGTTGAGTAGAGTTTGCAAATTTGTGACAGTAATTTTGAAACTGTTTTTCAATTAAATTGAAGCTGAATATTGAAAAACAATATTCAAACAAATAAATACACATTCCATTTTTAAAAAGTCAGATTCAAATGCCAACATTCAATTTCACTGATCACAAAAATTCAGAACACATAATTCAGGTTTCAGTTGTCTGGTGGCACAATTCTCTCCCCATTGAATTAGTGCTTCATTACACTCTGTATTTACATATTAATTACATGTTTTCACTGTCATAGCAGTGTAGAACTAAGATAAATAAGACTAGGCCTACTAAGGGTAACAATTTAAGTGTCTGATGTTCAGCCAAAAATGGTTCACGAGGCAGTAATGTAATAACTGGCTAATAGGCTAATGTGATACGTTATTACATTATTGGCAAAGATTATATTAATTTAGTATTTTAAGATTTTATTACATTGTCGGCTATCTTTGTTACATTATTACAGGGTGCAGTAACAAACTTTATCCAGTAGATGGCAGGCCAGGCTTCATCTCCAGTGGGAGGCTGTGCCAGTTTGGACATTTTTGGCAATTCATTTGTTAGATCAAGAATTTTGTGGCAGTCTTATGTGGAAAAAATATTTTCTTTTCTCTTTCTGGGCAGTTTATTATGATTAAATGTAATGGAGTCAATATGTGAATGCATTTGTTGAACCTGTTCCTGACAAATTATGTCAGACTTACTGAGGACATTCTTTTTAATACTGTAAACAGGCAATATGACCACTGTTGTATTTGTATAATGTTGTCATGTAAAGGGTTAGGGCAATCTTGCCTCTTCCCCTGTCATCATAAAACCTGCAACTTCACAACTTTCAAAGTGACACAAGAGGCAACATATGATGGTGTATTTTTGGGTGGTCACGCCAAAAAACCCTGTTTCCCCTGGACCTAGGTCTACTCAAAATGCAACGTTTGGGCATTGGTCTGTCCAGTTCAGTATAGCCATTGCTAATATTGTGTCCAATCGACTGTCTCATATAAAAGCCACAACCGCATTAAATGCTCACTGAAGGGTATACAGAATTGGTTCATTAGGTGAACTGCTAACTCATTAAATGAATTATTCACATTTGTACCATGACTTTTGACCAAAAGGTGGCGCTGTCCAAGTTTAATTCAGTATATGCGGGCTACTGGTAAGATGTCTGTTGAGGTTTGTTGGTTCGTTGAGTCCAATTCAGCAACTGAGCTGCTAGCCCATACACACTAGTGACTGAACTGCTGCAAACTCAAAAAAAATTGTTGCAGGTCACACAGTTGTTGCAAATGCTCTGTTAATATATGTTGTTGATATGTTGTCATAGTGATACACTGTAATGTTGGCTTTTTTTTTGTTTGTTTGTTTGTTTATTTATTTATTTATAAGGACAACACACATTAATCAACATTTCTGTAAATGTGCCAGTGTTAGCCAGCTGGCTAATTTTGTAGTGTACTGTAGTCCTTTTGGCAAGATGTTTTAAAACCTATAAAGCTATACAAATTTACAGAACGAAGACAACAAGACGCCATAGAGACAGCAACAAAACAAGAACTCTCAAGACAGAACACAAGCCATGCAAAGCAACAGGAAACAGCAAAACATCAGCACAACAATACAGCAACAACAAACACCATTTCGGCACATATAGTCATGCAAGCAACACGAAGCAACAACACACAGCCAAGCAATACTGACCACAACCAATTTATGATACATGCAGACATGCAGAGCAGCAATAAACTGTAAACATAAATAAAATACAGCAATCATTATTTAGATCTTATTAAAATGTTACCTAATTGTTTATAAAATACTAGTAGATATTCCATACATATCTAAGCCATGCAATGCTGGCCGCCTGGCAACGGGCAAAGGACATGGGACAAGTTAGCAGCAGGTTAGCCAATAACAACAATGATAATCATAAAATGAGCAATGTACTATGTGGATTAGAAATGTTCACATGTCTGACTTCTCAAAAGCCATGTCTTGAGACTTTGTGTGAAGGTGTGGTAGGTGGTACAGTTTCTTATTTCAGTTGGTAGGGTGTTCCACAATTGAGAAGCTCTTACAGAAAAGCATGATTGGCTGAAGGAGCTGGACCTGAAAGGGATTACACAATCCCCTCTCAGAGCAGATCTTGTAGACCTGTTGTTTGATGTTTTCTGCTTAATAAAAGTACTAAGTGGTGGAGGAGCCTTGCCATTTAGGATCTTAAACATCAGGCAGGTGTCATTGTATTTCATTAGATTTTCCCAGTTAAGTGAGGGACTACTTGGGTGATCTCTCCAGACACATAGACTTTGGGATCACAGTCAGATGCAGAGTGTGTCTTTGTAAAAAGCACGCAAACAGTCTTCTTAACATTAAGAAACAGGTGTGAATCACCAAGCCCCTTGTTTACATTTATCATCATTGTTGCGCTAAGTTTAGAAGCTGCTTGTTCTTTGGTTTTTGCATGGATATAGATTACGGTATCGTCTGCATACATCTGAACTTCACACCCTGTGCAGACCGATGGTAGATCATTTATATATAAGCTGAACAGGAGAGGTCCCAGGATGGATCCCTGGGGCACACCCATTTCTTTACTCAGGAAGGGTGATGTTTCACTACCCACCCTTACACACTCAACTCTGCCTGCAAGATAGGACTTCATCCCATTCAGCACATTAGAGGAGAAATTAAAATTTGCTAGTTTACGGATGAGTATTTGGTGATTGACAGTATCAAATGCTTTCTTTAAGTCTAAAAATATGGCCCCAACAACACCTCCTTTGTTCATTTTGCTCAGTGTAATGGTCAAATCTGGGGGTATAAGTTCAGTCTCAGAACATCTGAAATTTTCTTCACAGCTGGCACCATCTCGGAGGTCCAATGGAGAAAAGGCTGTGTGCAAATAATAGCTAAATGTCTAAAAACCAGGCCAGGAACCCATGAGAAGAGACATCTGTAAAAGATACAAGTTGTGGCTGATGATGTAGATTTGTTTCCAAATATAGGTTACTCTGACTTAGTTAATTTAAACTCATGTTAATTTGAACAAGTAGCAATTGGGTGGGCCTACTACTGCTTAATGTTAGCTACAGTACAAATCAGATGTGTTAAGACAATGGCAGTGAGCTCAGGACTGCTGAACAGATGTAACTAGCTCTTTTGTGCCTCAACTGTTCCGCCAACCTTTATGTATCTAATCATCAAGCTGGCATTTCCAAAACACAATGATCACATGTATCAGTGAGAAAATGATCAGTCCCCAGTCAAACACAGCACAGATATTAACCATGCCCAGGTCCTAAGTTTAGTAATGCAATCAGTCAGGTGTTCTCAGCAGTCTTTGCCCATGTCGACCTCCAAAATGGCCACTAGAGGGCGTGGTGATCAGTGTTGAGAGACACCTGAATTGTCTACAGCCTTTTGGAGGGGTGGTGGGCTTAATTCAATGAATTATCTGCGAGGGGAGATGCCCACTTGAATATACCTGCCCTCAACCATCCCTTTAATCCAACATCCAAGCAAGGCTTCTACATTAGGCGCTCATCCAAATAGCACAGGTCTTAGAGAATCGCTTAGAGACACAGAAATAGGTCTTGATTAATTTTTATCTAGGCTATGCCCATTCCTAGAGGGGAGTGAGTAAGGCCTAATGGGTGGAGATAGCCTGAGGTTAGACCTGATAAAGGAATCAAAAATGGAATAGCCTAGGTCGTGTAGGCTAAATAGGGCAGATATTTATTTTTGCATTTGCAGTGTAGCCTACAATTTCTCAAGGAATATTAAGCAGCCTATATTGGGAAATACAATGGATCCATTCAGTGGGAAGCATGACACTCCCTGAACATGACATGGATATTTTGTTTGTTTTTTAATGACTTTTTGGGCATTGTTGCCCCTAATTGACAGCTGACAGTGGGGATGGACAGGAAAGACTGGGTGAGAGAGGGGGAGCCAACTGAGCCACCAGGACATCCTATGACATAGATATTGTTAATACTTCGAATTGAATTGCAGGCTATTTTCCTACGTCACCAATACATCTTTCATTCTACACAGCCTACTTCATTCTCTAGCAAATAATTTAGCAAACTTTTGAAGTCAGTATTAGGTTAGATTCTTTTATTTCACAACATTTAGTAACTTAGACAGAAAGGTGCTATATAATTTCATTTGAATGGTTGTTAATAATTGTTAATAACAAGGCTATCTAAGAAAATAGCCTACCTACAAAGTCGGAATGGTATTGTAGGTTTCCACCAAGGAAAAATCAATATTCCTACAATAGCCTATATGGACTTGAACTGTATATGGACCGTCTACGCTAGTGGCTCAGTAGTGAGTTTCCAGTGACCTTACAGTAGGATACGTAATGCTTTTCTTATCTCCTATATGGTATCACTTTAATATTCCTATACAGACTTTAGTTTGTCTGAGATATTTGTGCAGTATCCTATAAAAGTCATATTAGGAGTAGGCTACTGGAATTCTTTTTCATAGTGTTTCTCTTCCTCCCCGCTTTTACAGACAATGAATAGAGTCTTTGTCACAGGGCGCCCATGAATGACAGGGCGCACCGGGACAAATACCATCCAGGCGCTTTTCTGGGATAACACGCCTCTGGAAACACACGCACAGCCAGCCACCACCAGACAGATACCACACTGACTGATGTAGATTAAGTGAAACATGCTGTGGGTTGATGAACTAGTTCAGTTGAAGCTTTATCTCATTCAGACCTCTTTACATAATGTGATACTATCATGCACCAGCATTACAATATTAAAAAGGTAGATATGAAAATGCAAAATGTTTGATGTTGCCACTATATTCCAGCGCCAAGTAGGAGATGAACCACTTCTTTTGTACATAAACACATTTTTTTTTATTCAGCCTGATATGGTTACACATGGAAAAAAAAATCAAATTCTAAGAGAACAACTTCCCTTTGTGGATCTAATGATATGACAGTTTCAAATCAGCTTCAGATCCCCACTTGACAGCCTTGAACATTAGCTGCCCTGGTAGTGAGGAATAAAGCATAATCACATGCTACGACTGACCTGAGGCTTTTTTTCTTTTTGTCAAAAATAATAAAAACAAAACAAAAAAAAAAACATCTCCTCTCAGCAGTCATATTGTATGTTTTCTCACTAAATGATATGGAATGTAATCTTGGAAATGCAGGTAAAAAGAAAACTGTTCTCTACAACAGCAGAAAACACAAGAAATTGAATCAAGAGCAAAAAAAAAAAAAAAAAAAGACTGATTCCCAGAATTCTGTTCCCAGGCTGCTACTGTGTGTGAGGCATTAAGAAAACACCGTCTCAGTCCATTTTGTGTAGAACAAAGAAACATGACAGCTGAAACCGAATTGTGTTGCGATTCACCGTCTCATAATCCTCAAATGTGGACATGAACAGAAACCACAACCTTGATGCTCAATAGTACAGAAGGTACATTAAATTTACACTGCTTGCAAATCAGCATTGGAATCTAATATATTAGGACTGACAGTCATAGACACAGAGGGAAGATTGATTAGGGAAAAGAGGGGGGTCTTAACATTTAACTAGTATTAGATTTTTGTTAACTTGTAAATTTCACAAAGTGCAAATTTTCATTTATATTACATTATAACCAATTTTAGAAATGTTCTATTATATAACAATGAAAAATGGTTAATTCCACTTACCCCCATCCTAGCCATAACCAAACCCCCTCCCCAATCTGACTAGCTTCAACCAACCACCCCCCCTCCCCCACACCCACCAGCTATCCATCAGTATTTAAAAAAGAATCACTAAATACATGCTGTAATGACACCCACCAATTTGTTTGAAACTTGACCAAAGCCTCCTTTTCGGCTCCTTGAATCTCTTACAGTGCACTGTTACTGTCAGCGTGCGTTTACAGTTAAAATATATATTAATCTATCATTAAATAGTATGCCTCTTGCACAGTCTTGCATGCATTGGAGAGCATTTGGGCAAGCTGTACAAGAAGGAGAGGCGTGTGGACGGACTTGCTCAGGCTGTAGGCTCCGGGCCAGGTCCAGGCACTCTTTCGCCACCTGTAAACGGTTTTGCCCTTTACTCCTTGCAACCACGTCAGTCCAAAAGATGGTTCTCCAGTGTGTTTTTTTGAGTGAGCATTTGTTTGTGTGTGTACATGAGTGTGTGTGGTCCTAAGCTCAGTTTCACAAAAGAACTGTATAGATCACTGAGGTTTTGTTCCAAGCTTTCTTTGTCTGTTCCTGGAAGAGAAGAAAAACAATTCTGAACACGCAACAATTGTAAACATAATCATGGTGATATATGTAATATAGTGTGTGATATAACAGCACTCCTTAACCCCACCTGCTTCCACCAAACCAGTATCTTACCTTGCCTCTGATCTGGTCACTGTATACTCAAACCATAAGATGTTGGGGATCAGGCTTGTGTCTCGCACCAGAAAGTACTCCGATATTGGCCTATCAGTTGTGAAAAGGTAATCGACAGGACAGAATGTTAGAGAAAACATATGAGGAAAGTTTTATTTATTCAGTCATTTAATGATAATTTGTCTTTTCCCAGTGACAAGAGGAGAAAGCAGGGAAAGGACAGCACACGGGGCCTGAGCTTACACCACTCCTTACCATGCTGCTATCTTGGGGAATAAAGGTGTCAGCACCTCTTGCGTGATGAAGAACCAGATTATGCCGATAACACTACCGGCCACTCCGCCGTAGAATACCTGACTCCAAGAGTGATACAACAGGTAGACCCTGAGAACGAGACAAAATCAGATTTACTGTAAGCCAACACATCGGATGCATCAACTTTCAAACTGCATTACTGAAAAGCCATTAGTGCTGAGTGCAAAGATGCAGTGGCAAATGAACAGGCGGGTAAATCACGACCAGTCGATGACCATAAGGCAAACGTCCACATATATATATATATATAAATATATATTTTCAATGAAGCTTTAATGTTTCTTCCCTTAAACGACCCTAAAAATTCATAGTATACATTATACAAAATATTATCAAAGACTTACGTCAACCTAAAAGATTACAAAGGTGGGCAAAGTGAAATTAGGTGGGTTTACCCTCCACTACATCCCTGGTTGAATGTCCGCCTGAGCATGTACTGCAGTATTTGCTATCATTCGAACATGTATTCATCAGTGACTCCTTGAATGGTTCCCAAACATCACCTGTGCAGAGTGCCATTACTCTCCCCCACACACTGTCTGCAATCTGAGTTAATGGACTAAACGATCACCTTACTTTTCCGTCCACTCCACACAATTTCACAATTGCAGAATATTTCACAGAAAACAGGCCGCATAATGAAAAATAGGCTTCACCTCCAAAATAGAAAAAACAGCATTAATAGAGTAATGCCTGGGGAAGGACACTCAAAACACACTGGATTCACCCATCACCCCTGTTACCTCCGCCAAGGAGGTTATGTTTTCGGTGCCGTTTGTCTGTTTGTTTGTCTGTTAGCAGGATTACGGAAAAACTACTGGCCCGATTTTCATGAAACTTTGTGGAAGGGTGTAGCATGGGCCAAGGAAGAACCCTTTAAATTTTGGAGCGTATCCGGATCCGATGGCAGAGGTCTGCGCTCTCTGAATGCCCTTCTAGTTATGACAGTGAAGGACAGCTGAGCTTGTCTTTTTTCACTCAGCCTTCCTATAGATCCCATCAAACCGAAGTTAAGAAATTTTTTTTTTATTCATGAAAGTCTATGGCTGTTGAAGCAGAGGTGACCAAATTTTTAATATTCACAATATAACGTGCTGGTACCAAACTCCCTGGATGTAGGCAGGCTCTTACCCTCTGCTGTCAAACGAGTTGAGTACAGCTTAACGGTAGCTGCACTGTACTATCTGTCTTTTTAAAACCCAGATGTTACAATTGGTATGTATGTATGTATGAATGCACAAGGAGCGCATTTTCCGCTTTGGTTGACTAACAGGACTTATTTCACTAAGCTAACTCAACAGAAATGAGATTTAAGACTAGTTTTAGTGTCTGGAATATTGGAGACAATACAACACAATAGTGGAATTTGAAAAGTTCACCTCATTTTTTTTGTTTTTACTGGGGGGACCACGTCCTTACCTGCTGTATGAGACTGATAAGGCCATGCCCAACAGGATGATGGACAGTATGTGTCTCCACAGCAGGTCCACACATCGGGCATTGTTCGTTTGATGCATTCTAAACAGAGAGGAGAAAGTGAGTTCACACCATGGCATCGACTTCATGTGATGTTGGGAGTGAACACGCCTTGACAGTGTAAGAAAGATGACTTCAACATGTAATGTAATCAATTATGCGTAAGCTGTGGGGGTATGCAGTGAATTTTGGGAAAAAAAACAAAAACAAAAAACATGAAACATATATATGTCATGACCTCTTAACAAGTTGTTCGGTATGGGTATAGGTTCAGTATGATCAATTAAGTTTGTTTAAGGGTTTCAGGGTAGACCGCATCCCTGCAGAAATTAATAAAATATTATACTTTATCATTTTGAGTCTTTGAGCTTTGCTATGGAGCCCTATAGACTTTAGGTCGTAGTTAGTATGCTTCTACTAATTTTACGGTTGGATGCTCCCAGCTTTCAGTCGCCCCAATCTGTAAGAAGAATGAAGCTCACCTTAAATAAAGGAAAAGAAAGAAGTAAACAACAAAGAACCAGATGAGCTGGGAATGACTGGAGGGCATCCCATACTCTGTGTTCAATGTTGAATGAGCTCCTGCAAAAAGACAGAACTTTATATTAGGGGAGTAAGATTAAGTAATATACTTAATATAATATATAATATAATATGTAGTTCTTGTTACTTGGTTAATATAAATTTGCAACCATGTATTTCATGCACAATAGGGATAAATACACAAGTCTAGAATGCACTCAGCCTCTTGCCCCCAGACACACACACACACACACACACACACACACACACACACACACACACACACACACAATGACCACATCTTGTTACTTTATTCACCTGCACATGGGCGTGGCTCTCTAAGAATGTGCTTCAGCAGCCAGTTCACCCCTTCGTTCAGGATGAGCCCACCAAAGAATGAAATCTAAAAAAAAAAAAGGTCAAAATGAATATGTGTTCTCTACCCAGCACAACACAGAGAGGTTACAAAATCTGGCCTACTTGATGCCACTCTTCAGGCTCAGTCATACAACAGGCATGATTAACAACTGAGCAAGTTGGAGACTGACCTCAAGTGATGCTCCTTAATTCACCAAGTTCACAGTTCATGGACATCACTTACCGTGTGCAGTTCCCGTTTGAACACTATGAGCGTAACAAAACCCACAAGAATTGCTATGGGTAGGAGACTGATGTAAGCCAGCACTTGTCCCGTTAGATCATCTAAAAACAATACAACACAAAAACAATACTTTTGTTAGGGAACACCATAAACCCCCCCATCAAAAAGTCAAAACATCACCAATGGGCTTTTGCTGGCGAGAGTAACTCTTTAAGCCTGTGGTGTGCAGTCAGACAGTGATTCTGGATTATCAATGTATTGGGGAATCTTTAACTTTGGGTACAGGTAGCAAGCTGGTGCAGCAAAACAAGTCATTCCCTAATAGGCCACACCATTTGATCCAGTTCAGACCCTCCTAGGTGCACTGTCTGTGGTTTATGCTACACAAACCAGTGTCAAACCAGGCCAAGAAGCTACTACGTTAGCTTCAGTTTTACATGCCTTTTAGACGGAAGAGCTACTTTCAACGCACTTATAAAAACATTTTCATGTCTACAGTGCTTGAATTTCGTTGCGTATTTCTTACAACAAACTGGGAAACCACCAATTCATAAAATGTCAATGCCGATATTAAGCTAGCTAGCTAGCTGGCTAGCCATCATTGTGGACATTTTACCAACTGCGCATGCGGCAGTGTCTCACAATTTCGCAGTCCGGGTTACATTCCCTGCTGTGCTCGGGATTTTGCAGGATCTCATTATGTGGCAATGTTACCGACGGCCGTGTCCATTCAGTAGCAAGAAAACACACATCTCGAAGATCACGAAGCGTATGGTCATGAGTACAGCGGCAGTAGTCAGAGAAAGAGGTTGAGTTTACGTACCCTCGGGGAACTCTACGTGTGTTAGAGATATTGACCGCCATCGAGGTGGTGCCGAGCACTGCTCCTCCAACGCCATCTTACCCGGACACAACCGGGCAATCACAATGAAACGCCCAAGACATGTGCTGAACCAATGGTGAGCGGAGCTCTCTTTTCAAACACGCTCCAGCAGCGGAGGTGTCATCCAATCGCAGGCAGAGACTGGAAATGAGATATTTTGCTCATAGAGAAGAATTACTGAATGAACAAAGATAGAAGTAGCGGACTGAAATCAAAGCGGCAAAATGCGCTCATTTAAAAGGCAGCTTGTAATTATGTTACAACTGTTAGATGCTCACCAATTTTTATTATCATAGGCTGCCTAACTGAAGTCAGTGGCTAAATTCCTTTCCATTTGGGTCATCTCTGCCTATTTTCTGATCAGGTGTTTGCTCAGATACCTGATGTCCAGGGCGCTCTGCAGTGAAAGTCGATTTATCAATTTATTGTGTTTACCTTTTCAATTATCTGTAACGCCACCTTCTTTACTGCTGAAATTTCTGCCACAGTAAAAACTGCACTGGTGGAGTGCTTCCACCCACAGAAGGTTAGGGTGAACTACACCTTTTTGTAACACTAATATACAGGTATGCTGTAATCTGTTGCTACTGCCTAATAAATCACCTGAAATAAACAGAAGCCTTTGTATGAGGTTTTCAGTAAAGTTTGACCATAATCACAGCATTTGTGTTTCTTCAAATTTCATTATTGCATAGCTAGTCTTTGCCATTGTCAGTGTCATAAAAAAGTCAATTTCATGCTGCAGTGCAACAACACCAGTTCCAAATAAATATTAAAACATAAAAGTACAGCAATATGACCTTAAAAATCACATGGCACAAAACAGCACAAAACATCAAAACAATAAACAAACAAAAAAGGCAATAAAAAACAGAAAACCTTATCAATTGTAATTTATTCCATTACATTTGCTTAACTAACCTGAGACTGGCTTGCTTCCATGGTGACATTTTTGAGAAAGAGATGAAAGGATGAGCGTTCATGGAGAGGGAAAGTTGCTAACTAATGCCCCTCTGTTAGCAGTCATCATGTGTTTTTTCAATCACAAAATAATTTCTAATGAACAATTATCTGCATAAACCGTACCAGAGCAGACATTTTTTTTTAAATATTGATTACACAATGGAACATAAAATACACAGAATAAACAGAATAAAAGCCCTTGGATGAAGTCCAGATCCATCAGCTTGGTCACCATTGTCAATGTCGTCATCAGGGTCATCAAAAGAAAGAGGTAGGAGGCGCCTCCATACACATAGCAGATGATCTCAGTCGTTTCCACTCAAACAGACATGACCAACATGGATGGACAGGTGCACACAGACTGGGAAACAAACAGGACACTTTGTGCATTCATGTTCTACGTATATTGGATATATCAGAAAAACAAATTTCCTACTTGGAAATTTCACATGAATGAATTTCAGAAACTCAGAAACTTTCCGAGTTATGACACAGTGGTGACCTTTAACCTTTTCAACAAGGCGAAAAACTCAAGTTTTGTGTCAGTCATCAGTAAGAAAACACATACATATTCAAGATTCAAGAAAACTTTATTGTCCATTATTGCAAGCAGCATGGAACTTTTTCTGGTTACATTGTTTTGTTTTGTTGTTATTTGCTAGGCGATGGGTAATAGAGATGCCGGATAACCTCTCTTCAAATTGGTCCATCTTGGATGACTTGTATAGAACAGACATGAGGTACTGTAATATTTTCACTGAAAATCCTGCCTCACCTCTTTGACAAGCCAATCAAGATATCAGCAGTGTCTGTGCCCCTGGTGGTATCTCCTTTCCTGTTCTGTGTATTTTTCTTCTTTTATTTTCTTTTGAAAGACTGGTCTTGGATCTTTACAAAGTATTAGCCACCTATTCTCTCTTCGCCCATCAGTTTCAACCACTAAATTTAGATAGGCCTATCATAGCCAGCTTGGAGACGTCATGCGGTGAAATATGTAAATGTGAGTAAAATGTGAGAGACTTTATGGTCTGACTGGATCGAAATGCCTTGTAATGCCATCACCTGCCAAGGATGCAACACTATTCAATCACAGACTTAGTGAGTAGTTAATCTGAAATCTGATGTTTTGTATCATTCATTTAAAAATGTTTAAAGGATAAGGCTGGTGTCTTTTAATGCATTGCTTCATCAACAAATCCTATGAAAATAACAAAATCAGCAATGATTTTGTGTTGCCAACAAGTCTCATCCATGTCCCAGCAGCCATAGAACTCCACTGTATTAAAAAAAACGATTAAAAACACGTCACAGAGCCATGCTGTTGCTCTGGGCAGCATATTTCATCATCGCGAGGAAAGTAGTTCCGTAGCACCAAAAATAGTCCCTGGCGTAATGAAGAATTTGTTCCCATTTGAATTTAATTTGTTAATAACTACAACAGCCTGACTTTTCGTACTAACAGGTAGTGGTTTTTAAAATGTAAACTATGTCTTTGTGAGCTGTATTTCATGGTTTTTAGCTTACAATTGGAGCCAATGACTTCCGGGTTGACGGCTAAAAACGGTATGTGGGAAGTCAGAAAGTAACGGGAGTAGAGCAAACGCATTGTTGATTTTGTTATTTTCATAGGATTTGTTGATGGTAAGAAATGCATTAAAAAACACCAGCCTTATCCTTTAATATCCAAAAGGAAATAAAGGGATTAAAAAGTCTATAGCCAGACCCAGGCAAGCCTTAAAAATAATCACTGAAATCTTGAAATGAATTCTAATATTTTACAGGTAGCTGGTGCAGAGATGTTAAAGTGCTTTCATTGTGTCCCTTGGTTCTGTTTAAACCAGCATTTTATTGGGGGTAGAGAGTTACATTTATCTGCATGAGAAGAAACAAACATATATGACTTCTCCGGATTGTCTCAGAATAAAAATGCCTTTATAATGGCTTCATAAAAAGCATTCAGAATTACACTGATTGGCCCAAGGGGGAACTACAGTTACAGCTCATAACAAGGTGACATATTTGTGTCTACATCATTTGCCTTGCTTCGAGTCAGATTTTTTTTCCATTTAAACTGAGCAATAGAGTTAAGAACAGCCAAGCAAGTATAGCTGAAAAGACTGAATAGCTCTTCTTGTGTTGAAGAAATGTCATTTAACTATGATAACAAGTTGTATCTGTGTAATTGGAAAGTTAGATTGATTCCTGGTGGAACATGGAAATGTAAAGAGCCGTCATCTGTTGGGAAAAGGCATAATGAACATACTTTAATAAGAAAAAAAACATGTAATATGCAGAATCAAAATCAATTTACAGTTTGTGCTGGCATTGTAATTTCACAATAGAAAAGACAAAAGGCATGAAGAGGACACTTGTCGTGTACAGCGGTGACTTTCATACATAAAAATACATATTCTATCATTCTTTCCCTGTTTTGGCCACCTGAAATCCTTGTGAATCTATAATCTATTGAGTGTATGCTTTGTAGGAGAGTCCATGCCTGAATTTAGGTTCAAATGAGCAGTAAGGTACTAAATAGATAAAGCCAAATGCACCATTTTCTTTATAATTATTTTCTTTAAAATATTTCTAGTTGGGATTTTCAAAACTAATGACACCTAGGACTGAATCTGAGTCTAAACATTCCACTTCTATATTCACTGATGCAATCCAAAGAATCTACAGCGTTCACATGCAAAGGGTGCTGAAGGAATAAATCTCTGATTATCTATTCTCAGGGCATTCTACACAGGAAAAGTAAACCAATCTTTCAATACAAGACTAAACATTAGCATTTCGCAGTGATTGCATTTACCTGTATGATACATACTGATTGCAAATATACTTGATATTCTACAGTAACAGGATTCAACAATGGGGAAATGTTTTTAAGCAGTTGATCAGGGATTAGACAAAATCCAGTCAAAAGCTCTAGTTTAAATTTGGAGAAACTGAACATGTAGATGAGGGAGACTAAAACAATTTATAATAATCACAGTGGTGAAAACAACAGGATTTTGTCATGTATACTGCTATCTATTTATACTTTTCATTACACTTTTTCCATAATGTAGTTTTCTGGGAAATATATTTTTTCCACTGTACAGCATTTATATTCTATGTTATCAATAATATCTCATTTCTATGATGTGATAATTCAAATATTGAATCAGTCAAATGTTGCCAACTGATTTGATTATAAAAAGGGTTGAGACATTCCTAGATCTTTCTTATTATCTGATAAAGTGCAAAAAGCAAAACAAAAAAAACAAAACAATCAACCGCAGATCTGTCATATACTAAAAAACAAAGCAAATTTTCTGTAATGGTGATAGAAAGGCTCCAGTTGTAAGTTATGGTTCATGTTTGACAGAAACATAAATATTGAAGACACTTTGAAGACACCATTACACAGTCAGCGTATAGTTAAAAAGCACGCACTACAGTGGTATTCCAACATGTTAGCCAAAACCACATTTCTGAGGATGAGCTAAGAGAAGTGTGGCTGCGAACGGCTTCTGATTCAGAGGCATGTTCTAACAGGAACAGGATTTGGATTTTCAAGACCACAAAACACACACATTTAGTATGAATAACAAAGATCTGACTTTTCTGCATATATGATAGGGTATTGAATCAAAAATTTCCCTAGAACTGTGAAACACAAAATGATTAGACTACAGAAAATGTCTTCCCTTCTCTCATTCACACACATGCATGCAAGCACAAGCATACTTCTATTCCAGTTAATAATAAATCATCCTCTCATCGCATTTCATTAAGTTAATTTAGTATTTGACAGTTTCCTATACAAACATAAACTATAGCCTGCATAACACAGATCAGTAATGGAGTAATCCATTTCAGGACTGCAGAGGAAAACTCCTGGTAGCTTGGCATCTCGGTGCCCCTTCAGTGTCTCTGTGCTCCAACACCACAATATTGGGCAAACGAAGACAACTCAGGGGTTATCAGTGCACTTCTTATGTAGGTTACAGCTTGACTATACAATGCCCTGTCCTTCGTGACTGACCTTCTTGACATCATAAATAAATGTAGCCAACTGTAAAACAACAACATCCACACTAAGACTACTAGATGGCACTGTTCCATTTAGAGATCCCTTCAATTGCAAGGTGGCTGAGCTGGGAAAACAACAAGACAGACAAGACACTGAGGAGACGCATATAGTGATGGAGAATGTCCATTTGTGTTGCTAACCAAACAATATATAATACTGAGACCGAGGGTTTTCAGACCAGCTCCAAAGGTGCTGGATGCTGTTGATGTCAGGTCAAGTGTGTGCACCCGATTCTGCCAATGAACGGGTGAAAACAGCGGGTAGTTGTTTTTGTTTTTTTTACGCACTTATCTTATACTGATTTACAGCCAGTGAGCAACACACTGACAATACAGATATATGCACTTCAGAAAGAGTGAGCATACTTGGCGAGTACTGAAAATAATTCTTTATATCTTCATATATCTTGTGTTAGGATAATTAAAACATTTTCAATACTTTTTGTGTTAAACTGAACCTAGCTGGAATTACAGCTTGTAGGGTGTTCAGTTTTGACCCAAAGCTTTGGAGTTGGCCAACTGGGCAATTCAACTGGCTTCATTGGCAACTGGCAGTTCAATCAATTGCTGGAAAACTATTTGAAAGAATTTGAAGTTGGGCTTGTTAGTCAAAAAAGTAATGTATTAACTATTACTCATTTCAAAAGTACTTATCACTCCCTGAACAGTAATTAAACTATTCATTATGTTGCTTTTCTGTTACACCTCCAAAATTGGCAATCACATGCGCTGTGTTGTGATGGTGTTTAAACGGGTGTTTCAGGACACTTGGAATTGTGTTATTTGCAGTGGAAAGATTGTTTTTGTGCCTGTGCATAATTTACAATTGACAATTGTCATCCTTTGCTCAATAAAATAAAAGCGAAGGGAATACTTTGATCCAGAGAGAGCAAACTTTTTTGCCATTTTGCATCTAAGCTGGCTCACTGCATGCCCACTTCAACTGAGAAAACGGCAAGTAATGATTAAAACAAATTGTGGTATGGGGGTGGAATATAGTTACTGGATAATTCAACTTCAATTTGAGTACCACATTACCACCCAAAACACTCATCTTGCATACCATGTCTTTTTCATTTAACACATTCTCTAGGATATGTGCCACCTTTGCCTTCAACACCTTCCAACTTTGGAATAAATACTCAAGATTAAAGAGGATTTAAGTACAATCAGTGTGGAGACAAAAGCATTAGGTCCTTCAGCAAATATCACTCAGTACAAGTCTTCAGTTGGCTAAGGGTGTTAAAAATTATCCTGGTTTTAACAAACATCCTCACCCCTTTAATATAAAATATACAAATACATAATATCAACAGACTCTCACACCATTTCTTTTCACACAGGAACACAGGGAATAATTAACTATGATTTCCAACCCAGGTCCAGAGGTGATGAATGGGAGGTTACAATGTAACCACTGCTCTCTGTATGAAGAGACTATTTCTCCACCATGTTGCATATTCTACATGTACAGAGACTTGACCCAACGTGACCATTCTTCATATCGAGAATTCTCGGGTCAGCATACAATAGGTGCGTCTTAAAGAATCATGTCTCACCCAGCAAGGTAGAGACAAGTCCTCACACATATGGAATACGCAACTAGGTAGTCTCGGTACATGAGAGAGCATCCAATAACAAGGGAGAAATGGAATCATATTATCCAACCAGTTGTCTCCCACATTTATACAAGGTCCAATGACAGGTCTGATGAAAATATATCTTCTTACAATAGTTGTGTTTGATGAACACAGATGAATCAGGTGATGATGCTGGTCCTCAGTCCACCACGTGAGCTTGATTCAATCCAATATTACTATAGCTATAGAATAAATGCTCAGCTGTAGTCCTTGTCCTTCTCCCCTGGCCAGCCCACTGCATTTGACCTGGCCTGTACGAGCCCAACGAAGCCCACAGAGACCCTAGTCTCAGTTGGGCCCTGAAGAGCCTCCCGTGTCTCTGGGCAGGGCTCCATTGAGCTCCAGAAGGCTATCGATTCCCAGATAGCCCAGCAAAATCTCACTACGGCGGTGGGAAAGGTTCAGGATGTCCTCAGCCAAGCACTGGGCAGTGGTGAAGCGGACCTTGTCGTGGTCAAACATATCCTTAAGGTACTGCACGATTTGTTGCTGAAGAGGAGAGGAGAGAAATAAATTAGTACCATTTCTTCAGTTCATTACTGAGATTGGATTGCAGATGAGCTTTGGTTATAGAAAAATTCAGTGACATCAATCTGGGATTTATTGCAAGGCAGTTTCAGGGATTAGAGTCCTGAAAAGATTAGTGAATCAGAAATTTAGACATCACTACAGTCACAACACAGTGATTAAATCTCTGTGTTTCGGGAGGGGACTAATGTAATTAGCAGCAACTGCTGTCCAACAGTGTGACAAAATAAAAGCTTTTCAGTCCCACAGACTCTCACCTTGAAGATAGTGCACACTTCACTTAGGTGCTGCCTGGGTCCCAAGAACCCAAAAGCTAAAACTGGGCTCACATGCTCTGATATGGCATAGAAGTGGGAGATAAAACCATCAGGAACCTATGGATGATAGAAAGTAAGAGAAAAAACTGTCATAATCCATCTGCAAAGATATATAAAGGTACTTTCTGAGTAACAGCAACAAAAACTCAAACTCACCATAAGAAGACGCCTTTTGGCTTTTAGAACAGACCAGCAGGCAGTAGCCAGAGCCTAATAGAAACACACAGACACACCTCTGTTATTACAGTAACTTGTTTACTGGTAGCATGATCAAGGAGTTTGTGCGTGTGTGTGCGTAAATTAACCGTCTCTTTAAAGCTGTCCGACAGCCAGCGGTTCCTTAACACGGCTACCACAGATGAGGGAGGGCTCTCTAGGTCTTCAAATGCATCCATCAGGATGAAGTCCAACACAATGTCAAAAAAGTTCATAGAAACCACCTGCAGAAATCATGACACAAGGACACCAACAGTACATTGTATTAAACATGACAGCGATTCTATTTCCACATGAAAACAATCTTCCTTTTATTATTGTAATTGTGCCAAGGGTATCTTGAGTTTTCACAAGGTTTTATTAGAGTATAGCCTACTTATTATTATAGAGAAAAAAATCCCTTCAACCTGCTACCTTAGCTCTTATATTCTCTCTTACATGATCATTCAATGGTCACAGGAATAATTTAATAACCCTAGTACTCCTTGCTTTTGGTGACTTGTAATCTTATTTTTTTCTGAATTAATAAATTGGAACAATTTCCAATCTGAGGTTGAAATTCAAAAGATATGTAAGAAGTGAAACTACTTAAATTGGACAGTGAACATATTTGTCCTACCTAATGAATCATGATCTCTGTCTGTTTGGGTGTTTAGGTTACATGGAAAAAGATATGACGATCTCAATAGTAATAGTAAGTTCTGCTCACTGCCATGGTTTTTGTTGCGTAAGGGTACATCAAAATATTCCCAGAACATTCTAAGTTAGCGCAGACGACAAAAGCCAAAAGTAGAGAAAGAGTTGTTTACATGCCACACTTACCCATTTAACTAAAGAGTAAGCCATCTTACCTGGGTTGATGGCATTTACTAATTGAGCAACTGGATTAAGAACTTGCATGTAAATGTAGCTGGGGATTCTGCCAACCCTTTATAAGGTACTCATGAAAGCACACACAGTATCTAACAAGTATACCTTCATGCATGCTTTTTAACAATGCAGATGTTGAAAAACAAAAGAAAGATGAGATTTAAAAAAACAAATGGCAGAATGATGGCATTTCTCACCCCTCGGCCCTCCAGCTCCATCTTGGTGATGGGCCATGTTTCCTCTCTCTGGGTGTAAAGGAGCATGTCCTCATAGCTCTCCAGGAAGGCTTTGGGACTCTGAGGTAGAGGGGAAAAACAACCGCCAGTTAGCTACAATATGTTCACGAAAAACATAGCCAAAAATAACAACCTAATAATTGAGGATCCAAGTAAGAAGTTTTACCTTGTTTGCCTTAACCATTAACCCTGAAATCATTTGCTTCCCGGTCTCCATGAAAAATGTGCGGTGAGTTTCATCCAACAGCAGAACCTGAGCAAAGAAAACAAACAAAAACAATTATATAAATATGTTCATCCACTAAATAACACCATGAACCCAAATGGCAACTCTCCTCACCCAGTTACATATTGTACATGCAGGGACTTCACCCTACTTAGCTTGGTGACATAAAGTGGATATCAAAAGTTCCAAGTTTTTATTGCCTTGAGGCCTGAAATGAAAACCAATTATCTGATTTTTTCACTTTCATCTGGATATAGTAAACTGTTGATTTCAGGTGTAGGCCAATTAGCTTTGTGCATGCCTTGGAATGTGATTAGTTAACTTGTGATGAGCATAACTCAAGCCATTATCAACCTGGAGCCTACTTTACCAGTTGATTCTGACCAAAATCTGATCAACTGCTTCTGTAGTGCTCTACTTAGTCTTGCTTGCCAGGGTGTTCGGCTCTCCAATACAGTCCTATAGGGCCAATAGAAACTCCAAAAATCAACCCTAAAAGCACCCAAGCAATGTTATTAGGTTAAATTTTAACCAGACTATTTTAATATTTTTTACAAAATAAGCAATTACTATAAATTCATGTTTAAATGGCTTGAACAGGGAACAATTATTTCATTGTTAGTTGTACCTATACAGTCAATTACAAATGTGTGTTTCAAACTGATTGAAATGGGGTATGTCAATGTGGATGGAAGGAGGCTTTCGAGCAGGACGATGTGCCTCTGGTCCTCTTTGGGGATTCTGCCAACCCTCTTTTGGGCAGAGGTGTCACACCTGCGCACTGAGTTTAACCACCTGCTCAGTCAGGCATGCATGACAGTTAAGAAGGTATTCGAGACTGAAGGGTAGGTGGAGATGTCTGCTGCAGAGAAACGACACCCACATTTTTTTGTTAGCAGGACCATCATGGCCTGCTACTGTATGGACTTCACAATTTTTGTGAGTGACCTATAATGTGCATTTTGATGAGGGAGGTGCTGTCCATGTAAAGGTAAGAGAAAATGGATCGGTTGTGGATGAAGAGGAGGAAAAAGCCACACAGCACAGTGAGGCCAATTATGGCCGTGACATCTGGAATGGAAGGACCTAAGTGTGCCTACTTTGCAAAATTTTTATTTCGGGTTATCATCCACTTTCTGCGTGTGAGGCATGGGACCCTGTCTTGAGGCACCTCTCCAGTTCGCAGCTGGAGTCTTTAACTGACCGAGTAGCTTTCTCTGGATGTTGGCTGTTGCTGCAACTTGCTGCTTGTAAATGCGAAGACTGCACCTTGAAACAGGCAGCTCATTACAAACTGGGGTCTGTTGAAGTGTACTGCAGGCCTTCTGGGCTCTCGCTACATCTACAACATCAGTGGGGGGTATTAGGGGGATGTCTTGTCTATGACAAGTGTATATCATGCATTGATGGCAAGAGAAGACCTATCCTCCTTTGTGAACTGCTTGCACCTGAACAATACCACTTTTTTGAAACCATCTTTATACATGCATCTCTATGCAATAGTCCATCACTGCAATACAATATTTGACAGGTGGGCTGTATACATCAGCCAATCAGATATATTTGGGGAAAGGGGGAATCGAATGTATTGCCTTACTGTTGGAAGTGACATCAGCCAGCGGAGTGGGGAAAAAGGGGTGGGCTCTATTGGTGCATGAAATAACTGCATTATTAACCGCATAACTGGTGTTCCAACTGTATTTCCACCTAAAGTGCATTTTGTCTTACAAGAGGAAGCCTCAGGAAGGGGATTTGGTTTTAGCCAATTCTAAAAAAACCCCAGCTCATTTAGTGAATTTATGACCAAAATGATCACAGATTAGAGCCCTGACCTAGTACTTACGGTAACTGTAAAAGGGAAGGATTGCCAAGATATTTGCAGTCATGCAAACAGTGAAGATAATCTATGCATTATGAGCAATTCATATAAACCACAACACACCTGGAATGCTTGTCTCACACAATGAAGCTTGGAAAGGAAGTCTTGGTCACCATAACATTCAAGTAATTCAGTCCTGGTGAAGAGAGAGGGAAATGGAGACTTTATTCTCAATGAGACTTTATTCTTCTATTAGCTACTGTAATTGACTGTCATTACTGACATTAAAATATTGGATGCAGAACTTAAGTTAGAATTCTTAGCTACCTTAAGGACCGATAGACCACTTTGCCTTCCCGGACCTGATTCAGGGCCTCGTCATATAGAGCAGCTGGCTTCAGTGGCTGGTAGACTTCTTCAAGAGACATGGCATCAAACAGCTGCACAGAGGGAGATGAACATTACTCAGTGCACATGCCCACACATGACATTTATGAGTAAAACAGGAGCAGTTGTGAATGAATCTGTGAGACATAAGGATGTATTAGTATGTGTACTGAATGCAAAGACTAGGAGGTACAGGAGATCGAGGAGTTTGTTAGTCTGTCAGAGAGAGTGGAGAAAAGGAACTAACCTCTGCGGCTGAGAAGAAGGAATCGTCGGAGGTAATAGTAGTCGCATCATCATCCTGCAGTCTGTGTGAGCTCTCCACATGAGGCAAGATAAGGGTTCCTTCACTCTCTGCAAAAGGAACATCACAAAAACGTTGACCCTCAGGGCAAGAATTAAAACACTGATGTTTTCTTGGAAAGCATTAATGATAACTACTATTGACAACAGAGATCTAAAATGTATGCCAGCCAGCATTGTTATAATAAAAACTGTATTAATAGAAAGCTCTCTTCCTGGTTCACCATGGTAATCTCCTTCCATCTAAGACAGCTGTCAAATTAGTAATGTTTCATGAATAGAAGAATCAGAGACAGTAGCAAAAATACCTTTAAATAAAAAAAAATCTAAAAATATTCAGAGGAGATTTTTTCCCACAACACAATGAAGCCAATTTCTGGTGTCCCACCCAAAAAGAACCAAGCACCTTTCTTTCTCAGTTGAGTATTGGCAACCCAGTGAGTCTCGTTTACCAAACCAAAGCTCATTCTGTTAACACATAATTAAATATGCCATATAGCCATCTTAATTGTACTGCTCAAATGACCATTCAGTTTCCATGCTCAGACACAGGCTGCAACTGCATTATGTAACTGATGATGCCACAGAAGACGCACAGTCTGCAAAAAGCGTACAATTACCTATTGAAATTGCCCATCTCTGCTTGATGTTGTAAACAATTTTGTTTCCTCTGGCAGTGTTCCTGACTCACTCAAAGTAGCAGTTATCAAGCCACTATCAAAAAAGCCAGCCCCAACCCTGAAGATCTGAAAAATTGCATTTCTCTTAAAAATACTAGGAAAAGTTGTAACCAAGGAGCTCACTCAGTTTCTCACTTCAAACAACATCTATGACCTCCTCCAACGTAGGCTTAGACCAGTCAGCACCAATCAAAGTAAAATACACCACTATTAGCTTAAGACCAAGGCTCTGTATCAGTCTTCCACCTCCTTAAGTACAAACTTCAGTACCGTTGAGAATGTCACGCTCAGGAACCATTAAGAGATTCTTGCTGGCAGCACAGCACTTTCCTGTTATCCCCCCTACTTGACTAAAAGATCCCAATTTGATTTCCTCGATGGTCACACTTCTGCCAGGTTCAAGGTAACTTCAAAGCCCAGCATCTATGAGGGTTCAGTTCCGCATCCTCTGGGAATGCCTGCTCACTTACCAAAGTCTGCCAGCAGGCTATCTGGTGGGATGGTGCTGCCAAAATCCTCCTGCAGGTGGTACGCTCGGTGTAGAAGTGTCTCCAACTTCTCAGCAAACACTTTGTTGCGGGCCTCAACCTATAATCAAGGGGAAGGAAAGCATGACAAGGCCCAAAATCAGCACACCTTTTTATGGAAAAAACATTCCAAGATCAATTCAATTTCTCTCATTTGTAGCATTTTTGTACTGTTTTATATTATTACTATGGGCACTGGCAACTGCAACTCTTACAGAAACCTTGTCTGCAGTGCTGCAGTAAGGAGTCTGTTGCCTACAGAGGGACGCAGACACACCAAACAAAAAAGATAGCAGTCAGATAAGTCATCCTTCACCCTGTTCTCAACAAGTGGATGAATACATGTTTCACTCAGGCAGATTAAAGCTGCCCTACAGCCCCTATTAAGACACTTGATGTTTTGGCACTTGATGTTTAAGACACCTTTATTTTGGCAGTTACACTTCACCTATGCTGGCTAGTCGCCCACAAGAACCAGCTCAAAAACTTAAAAAAAATAAATAAATAAATATAATGTCTGCTTGTCTTGAAGTTTTTGCTGACCCCTTTCAGCTGAGAAACCAGTTTCAGTGGGGAGACGATGCCTTTTTGTCCTATGGGACACGATAGACAAAGGTTGTGCACTGGACTCAAACCCACAAAGTCACAAGTATATGGAAAGCCCAATTCCCCCATAAACTACAATACATTACTTGGATTGGAAAGTAATTCAAGACTTGCAAAACGTGTTTCTACATAGCTAAGAAGTACATGATGTGTACCGGAGGAATGTCTGCACACGCTGCCCCCTGAAGGACGAGGCTGTTATTGGAGGAGGAGGTGGAGTGGACGTGGTGGCGAATGTTCAGGGCCTGCTCCCACTTCTGCAGAGCCTCCTCAAACAACTCCATCCCTGTTAGGGGGAGGTAAGGCAAAACAGTGATGACGATGGAAGGAGGAGGATGAGTAAGAGAGGAGAGAGTAGAAATACAACAATTTGGTAAATATCTTCCATAAATAAAACTATTCTTAATTAAGTAATAATCCGAGACATTTTCATATAAATAAATGTGTTTTGCTATTGACTGAGATAACACAATAGCGATTCAACCTATATCCAGTTCATGAAAGCTTTTACATTTGCTCTTCTCAACATCCAGTGTCAGATAGGACTTTCCTCTATAAAATCCTCTTGCACAATTATGTGTTTTACATTTCTGGCAGCAGCAACATCAGTTTGTTAGAATAAAGAGGAGCTGGGTAGTTTGCATGAGCAGCGATAGCCACAATGGTTGAGGAAAAAAAACATGTCACACAGTACTGGACACACTGTTTGATTGCCAAGTGATCTCTGAGAAGTGCAGTGCAAAAACACACAGCAATGAGCACCTAGCACCAAAGATGTTGGCAAAAAACAAAAAAGGAAACTGAATTTTATCCCAGCTTTAAAAAAGGACACGAAGGGCTTTACTAATTCCTCCAAACCAATTTTATCTGTCAAACCAGGAATTGTGATCTGGAAACTTCTTAGTCACAAACTTGTATCTCTAATCTTGACATCACTACTGATATTTGCATAAAACAATGAGCCATGAGAAGTACCTACCCAGTATATAGAGGTTCTCTGCATTTGCATCCTCTGCTGCACCTGGCTCTTCCACTACAGGCTCTGCCTCCCAGGGTGTGGATGGATTGGCTGACTGGTTTGGCGAGAGCGGGACCCGCATCTGTAACAGAAACACACACACATACACACACACACACACACACACACACACACACACACACACAGACAATTCAACGGCACACATACTGTGTTAGGAAAAAGTAACACAAAGGAATATGGGAAAAGAGGACAAAGTTACAAAAAATGTATTGGCAAAACTGGAACACTTACAGATGTCAGGCTGTGCGAGGAACTTGAGTGTTTACTGGGGGCCAGGGAAGAGATGCCACTCATGGTGTCGTTGCTCCGCGTGCTTGGACTCATCATCTGTCGTCCAGGAAATGGACCTGGCACAGAAAGAAATGAAAAGCATTCTCTTGTCTGTACATTTCTCAGTAGATATTGAGAGAGACATACCGCTGTTTCAACAACCAAAAAGCAAAGCCATGAGTTCAACATTTCAGACATTATTTTACCTCTCTTTAATGATGAGGGTCTGCCTGTCTTCATAAGCGCCTCAGGTATTCCCACTGTCTTCTGACCATCCTTCCCTTGTGTCACCTGCTTCCTCTTCCTCCCCCTCCTTTTCAGTTGATGGGCAGTGAGAGCAAGCGCTACACTACCCAGCGCTGTGGCAAACAGTACCTTCTTCAGGCTTGGACTCAGCTTTAGTTGAGAAAATATGGACTGGAAGAGGGAGAGGCAGAGAGGGAATGAACGAACACAACAAGCAAACCATTTAAAAAGTTGGTAGCATAAAGAGCCCTCTCAAGCAGAAAAGCTTTTTTCCCCCTTAGTTACTTATTGCTTTTAGTCTTTATAACTATAATAACTATATTATTATTGAAAAAATGTGCACACAACAGTGACTGAAGCATGTGCTCAGAGATGCAACTCAAAACTTAATTGTGCCTGCGGATTATTAAAGTGGGTTACCTGCCCAAATGTGGAATAAAGAAACACCGGTATCTCGGCTACGGTCATGGCCAAAGCCTGGGCGATGGACATCCCGTCTGCTTGTTTCATTGACATCTCAGAAAGGAAAATGCCCGCAGGCCACAGCTCTCCAAGGCCCCTTCACATTCACCTTCAAGAGGGCTTCCTCTCTGTTCTGGGACCAGCCAGCACAGGGCCTGCTGTCCAACCGTCTGTCCTCATCCACTTCTGAACTTGTACTCCGCACTATAATTTTACTCCAGGGATCAGAACTGTGTTTTTGAGCTTATCTGGACACAAACCCCACTAGGTGTGCAGGTCTCCTTCCTTTAGTGCTGCATCATGTTGCTCAACCCTTGAATGAAAAGGACACTGAATCAACAAAACATGATTTTTGAGTGCATGGCGTGTGATCAGCTTGTACTTTATCACTACAACAATGCTGTTAGCCCCAGCACAACCCCCTTTGTACAGCTATTGAATGAATTCGCAACAGTTCATGGTTTATGTTGGGAAATCAAGCTTACATAAACTGTCAAGCACAGTAACTTGACGGTTTGCCAGCTACTTACCTAGCTGCTCAGCCTGGTCTGCAGCTAGAGAGCCAGCCTGCCCCACACCCACATGACTCACAGCAGGTGCGGTTTCAACATGCAAGGCTGCCCGGTTATCACTGAGCAAACCATCTACCGATTTGCGAAATGGACAATCACCTACCAGCCAGACAGCAGAATTACTGTTGATAGCGATTCCATAGGCTGACAGTTGAATGAAAAGTGACTTGGTAGTAAGGTGAACTGCAAGCTAGCTAGTTAACGTTAGCTTTGCCCTGATAACTGAGACCGGGAATCAGCCATACTACCACTTTCTCTGCTCTCTCCGTTAAATATAGCCAATCTGGATCCTGTCTGTGGGGATTTCATTACATTTTGCCCTGCTGACCGAACAACAGCAGCAGCAAGCAGTGGACTTCACAGGATAGTCAGTTAGCTAGTAAGCTAGCTAGCTCAGCCTGGTCTGTCAACATCACATCACACTCAGCCTCAAAATCCCTTGATCGATAAGACAGTATAGCTTGTATGGCTTTAAGCTGACAATGTATGCCATAGAGGCGTTAGCGGGACTGGGCTTATTTTATCAGTGGTAACTTACAGTGAATAATAAAATAGCTCACATACCTTGGGCATCCAAAGTGTCCGAGAAGGGCATTCTTCTATCACATTGAAAGCCGCATTTCACACACTAGTTTTTGCTTAAGGGCGGTACTTTGGAATAACAGGAATAATGATGGCACTATCAACCAACGGAGCCCCGACTTTGTGAGGGCAGCTCATTTTTTGACCAATCGGATAAAAGATGGGCGTGTCCAGTATATTTAAAATCCAATCAGATCGCGATCATAGAACATCATGGTTGCACGGGCAAAGATCAGGAAATTAAAGCGATATTTCCATGGCTATTGCAAACAGATAGGTAAAAATGTGTTTCTTAGCTAGCAATCGTGATTTTTCGGGATTTCAATTTCTGTGTGCTCTGATGCTGCTTGATTTGATTGGCACATTGGAAATCCACAACACTCAAATGTTGACTAAACAAAAAAAAACAAAAAAACAATTAATACAATCTGTACAATGTTTTTCCATGATAAAAATGTTGTAATCATTTAGTTTAAGGATCCCCTCTACATTTAAACAGAGATTTGGCATTTTTGGACTATATAGGCTACAAAGATTAAGCACTACACAGGTCACCTTTAATGTAACGGTAGCGTGTCTATGTTCCCTCAACTCTATGGTCCCTAAACCCTATGTTCCCTCAGCCCTATGTTCCCTCAGATCAGTACCTCCGCCAATGAGGTAATGTTTTCGCCCCTTTCGCCCCCTAACCCTAACCCTCTGATGCTCAGGGAACGTGGGGCTGAGGGAACATAGAGATGACCCCATTGTGAACATAGAGATATAATCTATATTATATATAATTATATATAATATAATCATATCTCTATGATTGTGAACTGCACAAGTTCTATGTCAAAACACTCCTACAGACTTGTACTTTCACTAAAAACTAGCATTTAGGCCCAAGCTGGTCTCTGTCTATGGCTCTGGTCTGGCCAAAATAACCAGAAAATGAGACTTCTGGTTTTGGCGTTCAGCCTTCAAAATAAAAGCGCGATATTTTAAACGTGCAGAAATACTGTTTTAAGCCAATTAATTTGTATTCAATCGTCAAATCCAAAAAGCGAGCACCCAGATTAATATTTTATGTCATAATAATAATGAAAATGCTATAATATGTGCCATTTGGGCAAGTAATCCAAGATGTTTGTCTCACTGATGAACCACATAGGCCTACATGTGTTTGGGCCTTTACCTTTAGTGATAGAGCGGTTGAAAAGAGAGCTGAGAGAGTCAGGTGTAGCTGGTGATGGTTAATAGAAAAACGGGGCTCATGTCAGAGAAATGGGGCAATATCAAATCAACATTAATATGGGTGCTCAATTATTGAATTTTCCGATTAAATACAAATATGCTTTTACTTTGAAGGCTGTCGGAAGTCTTATTTTCGTTCAGGAACACAGCCCGATCGAGGTAAACGCACAGATGCGCTTTTATTCTGAAAAAATCGGACCGGAAGTCTTATTCTTATTTCAGCTGGCGGAACACAGCCCCAGATAAGATAGCAGTAAACAAAATTAATTTGCAAAGGTTTTTATCAGGGAAGAAATGTATTCAGTTGTAGATTAGGCGACAGAAGTACACCGGCTGCCTCACTGGGGTGAAAACTACACTGTAAAGAAAACGAGCTGTGAATCGAGAGAACTCCTCCTGATATTTTCTTGAAAATAGCCATTGGAAATCTTAAAACATGAAACCCTGTGGTAGTGTGGCAGCCGTTGAGCCTGTGTCGACACTTTTACTACAAGCAAAACGGCCGGAATAATTTTTCGGTGCGCGATGAGTGTCGTCGGGCTCTGGACCAGGGGGCTCCCGAAGGCTGTGATATGAAATCTCCGGTAAGAACAAAGACATAAATAATGAGGCTGGGTAACGGAGACCGTTAATTATGCGTATGAGTAGCCCATCTATGTAGCCTAATCGTATTATTCAGATTAATGTTCAGTGTCTGTTGGGATGTGCACCCTGATTTCCCTGTCGCACCTCTGCCCCCTCAGAAGATCCGCTCATTCCGCTGGGTTTGTCTGCTCAGCCTGTGCCTGTCGCTGTTGTTTTGGTGCGGACATGTGATCAGGTCGGATGGCTCCTCGCCTGTGCTCAACTCCGGCCTCAGAGGCTACATCAGGATCACTGCCGGCGCGACGAACCAGGTGAGGCTCTGACCCGGTCCACACCCGCCTCACTTCTAGTCCAAGTCATAGCTGCATAGTCCTATTGATGGCAGTGTGTAGGCTACTGTAGTGTAGAGGGGGGCGTTTCTGTTTCTGGGACGCTGGAATACACTGTTGAGCCTTCTTGAGGTGCTGTGTGGGCCGAATTCAGCGAAACATCAGTGAAGGAGCGTGCCCACTTGATAACCCCAATGACTTGACTGCAGTTTTCTCTATTTAATCTTCTCTAGTATTTGTGGTGTTGCTGTGTTCTTTGTGTGCTGACTCAACACTCCTCAATGAGTGAATGATTAAATTTAACAGGCTGGTTTCGCAATCAGACAAATTGATATTCGTATTATCCTGGCAGCATAGAAACTTAAATATGAAAAAAAGCATTCGAAGCATCGAATCCAGCCCAGGACCTTTTGTTGCATGTCATCCCTCCCTCTCTCCCAATCTTTCCTGTCTCTCTCTACTTTGAACTGTCTCATAAATGTGAAAATGCCAAAGAAATAATCTAAACCACTACATAATTTCTCATTTTTCTCGACAGTTCCTGGACAAGCATTGCAGCCATTGTGCCTTGGTGTCGAGCTCGGGCCAGATGCTCGGAGCGGGCATCGGAGAGGAGATTGACCAGATTGGATGTGTGATCCGTATGAACAATGCGCCCACGCAGGGGTATGAGAAGGACGTAGGGAGTCGCACCAGTGTTCGGGTGGTGTCCCACACCAGTGTGCCCCTGTTGCTGAAAAATGAGCACTACTATTTCCAGCGTTCGGCAGACACCACGTATGTGTTTTGGGGTCCCGAAAGGAACATGAGGCAAGATGGGAAAGGACACATCTTCAACGTTCTCCTGAAAATAGCAGAGAAGTATCCCAATGTCAGAATCTATGCTGTGACCAGAGAGAAGATCCAGTATTGTGATAGTGTATTTCAGAATGAAACTGGGAAAAACAGGTACAGTATGGGTTTATAACATTAATAGAGGACAGTAATGATACAGTGTGTATTGTATGACTGTATTTTGACAATGGAAGAGAGTTTTAAATGCCTTTTTTTAAGCCTGAATGTTTGGTGTCTCTCACTCAGAATGAAGACGGGGGCGTTTCTCAGCACTGGTTTCTTCACCATGATTCTGGCCATGGATATGTGTGACAGCATTAATGTTTATGGGATGATTGATGATAACTACTGCAGGTGAGACATTTGAAACTATGTCCTGACTTGACAATTATTCTGGCTGCAAGGTTTTTTTTTTTTTTTACAATGTGCTTTCCTAAGTAACCATTGTTTACATCTGGCTCTCCCCTCTTCCTGGCAGTCGAGCCAATCACAGTGTTGTTCCGTACCATTACTATGAGCAGAACCGGATCGATGAATGCAGAATGTACAGAGTCCACGAGCACACGCGGCGCGGCGGCCATCGCTTCATCACTGAGAAGGCCATCTACGCCAGATGGGCGACCCGCCACAGAATGGAGTTTAAACACCCGTCTTGGAGCCAGTAGGGAAGGACATCCTGAAACCCAGAAGCTGTTCCTTCATCCCTTTTGGCAACGATGTTCACTGTTGCTGGCTACAGATCGTCAAGCTGATTTCTACTGTGCAGCGTCACCAGAGCAGGAACTTTATTGTCTACTGGCAGCTGTTGCTGGTGGACTCCAAAATTCATACGGCATTTTCACTGTTTTACCAGGCAAACTGCTTTTTCAAGTAGAGCCTGGTTGGATACACAAAGTTACCTGGAGGACAAAGTTACCTGCAAAAGCCAAATTTACCAGCATTTGACTGGTAACTGGTGGTAATGTGCCACCCTCAGTATTACTGAATATTTCCGTTGTGTATATTATCACATTAACCCAGACACTGGTAAAATCATATTGTACCAAAGCTAACAACATGAATTTCTTTACTACTGTGCCTTCATTTTAATTCAGTCTTATTCTTTACAATGTTTTTTTTTTTTTACGTTTTATGCTGCAATCTTGTTGTGTAATTTGAATGTAAAAGCTACAATATGCAACTTTTCTCTTGGAGACAGGAAGTGCATTGTTAGTCCCTCCCTCCTCCCCCGCAGTTGGTCAAGTTCACGGCCCAGCACTTGTCAATCATCTTGATGAGCTGTCGTCTATCCTAAGGCCGAGCTAACCGGTATCCATACAGCCACCACAGGTGCTGAAGAAGCAGACGGTGAACGCAGCCAATCTGTGATTAAAAAAACCCCAGTGACAGTGGTTTTTGAGCGGTTCTTGTGTGCTGCACGTTTAGCTTCGCTGTTCTTTAGTTTCTTACTGCGTTCCCCTATTGTTGCTGCTATGACTTCCCTATGCTGTGGTCACTAGCCTCGCCACTGTGTGTCCATACAACACACCCACAGCAAAAGGTATACGCCCCAAAACATCCCCATCATCATCGAAAAGCCCATTTCAGGCAAATGGGGGGATTTAGATATGTACGCACAGGGTCACAGACCGAAAAGGTGTAATATATCCTATTTATTTTTTATTTTAATGTAAAAAAAAATTTGCATATTGAAGCTTTAAGCAAATTTCATACCCTTACTGCAGTTGGCTACAGCCTCTAAAGGCTTCAAGTAGTACTAAGCTTTTAAATCAAGGAAAAGATGGATATTTGTATGTGAACAATCTTCGGATGATATTTCAGTCATGAGCTGAATGCCATTCCAACATGTAGTCTGAACTTGTTACATGTGGCATCCGAAGCCTCTGATGGGAGGGAAATCTGCTGTGAGTTGTGGTCAAAGGACTGGAGTCTTGGTGTCTTTATCTTGTTTTAAATTTTTATTCAATTGACCCGATATAGTGAACGCAACATGAGATGTTTATATTGAAGATATTTCTTGTAGCAGTCATTGTTACACATTTTTGCTACTTCATAACTGCTGTTTTGAATATAAATATCTTGAAACTATGTCCTGTGCCATATTTTGAGTTAATATGCGATAAATTATGCCAGTCATTTTTAGATCAACTTAATACAAATGATAGTATTGATGTGTGTTTACGTAATCATTGATTTTATCAGAATTCTGTTTCAGAAAGTGTTTACCCTATAGTATATACCTATATTGCTGCCTATTTACAAAGAAATGTATAGTACTGCCTTTTGAGTTGCATAATGCTTATTTTGTGTCTAATTCCAAAGACTTTAATATTTGCACTACTGAGTCGCAAACTATTTGACTGGAGCCTAATGAACATTTCACATATGAATTGTCTGAATTGTTACCTGAAAAAGTATTGTAAATACATTTTCAATAAACATTAGTAGCCTATTTATGTAGGCTACCAAACTGCACAAAATAAAAAGTCTGACGTCTGTTTAATGAAAGGTCCTGAAAAAGTCTTAAAATGTCTTGAGAGATGTGTAAAAGTCCTGAAGGTCTTGAATACAGTGAAATTGGGCATTTTAAGCCCTAAAATCTAAGTGTGCTGTTTCCCAGTGATAAAACAGCTCGGTTGCATAGACTCGTATTCTGACGAGTCTATAAATGTTAGTTCATTCTGGCATTAAAAAGTGAAATTTGCAGACCCCCTGTTGTTTGTCTAATACTTAAACAAAGTGAGGAAGCTGATAAACTGTCATGCTCATTAATTTCCTGAATATCAATCGTTGGCCCATTAATATTTCAACGGATTTTTATTTCAAATGATAACCAAGAGTGCCACCGGACGGACCCCAACCAACATGCTACTGTACTGCAGTGGGGGACATGTTGATGACGTCAGCTAGTGGTGCAGGAAGATGGGCGACGAGAGGACAGATCAGACAGCAAGACCAAAGAGCGAACACCAGGCGCAGCTGAAACCATGAAACGGTAAGCCGGATTCAGCCGTGTATTAACCGTGACACGCTTACATGTTGTGTTAGTCAGCATCTTAATCGTAGAGGGCACATTGTCTTGTTAAATTGCTGATCGCTGAAGGTGCGTGAATAGCGGACGGAGGGCTGCGTGAGAAGATGGTGTTGTTTCCGTCATAATAATATAACGTTAGACTATGGGGTTCCGTGCCTTTTATGTCTATGGTGGTAATAAAATAACAGATGAAATACATAACACAATACAATTCGCATGTTTCATAATCCAGCAAGGTTGTAAATACCTGAAAGATAAGTCCGTATGCAGTGGATAGCCTATTTACTATATCGAGTATTGTTAAAAACCATTGTGTTATTTAAGCGCTATAAAAAAACAAAAACAAATGCAAAATGTGAACTCTAAGATGTACATAACATGAAAAGAGCTGCACTCTAATGACCAGAAATATTTTTGAATTACAGTACGTCTCTTCCCAGGTATGATGAGAAACCATCACAGCCAATGTGTTGCTGTACAGCTTGATCGGAAAGCATGGGGCCCAGGCTTATTGACAAGGTAAGGCAGGCTCAGCAACGGGAGGGTGTGGCAATCCTGCTGTTGCAAGAGTTTGTCATCCATATAGGGGGTTAGATGAGCCATTAACACTGCTTTTATTATTATTACTACTACACAGCAGGGCCAGCAGAGCCAGAGGCTTGTGATCTTCGGGGCCGTCTTCCTCCTGACGACACTCCTCATCCTGTACAACTCCAACAGTGGGAATGAGGCCATCTACGCGCCCTTCCGTGTTGCTACAAACCACCGTGCTATCAAGGCCACAGACCTGAAGAAATGGGCTGGGAAAGAGGGCTATGTGCCGGTCTCTGGCAACAAGGTACTTCATAGGGACACACAAGTTATTAAGCACTACAGCTGCCACTTTGGGTTGAGATGATGTCGTTCTGAGTGAAACCACACCCTTCTATGTCAAAAGTCACTGCCACCACTTCGTCCCTGTTGTTCAAATGTGTCGTCAAAGGACTGATTTAAAACTAGTCGTGTTAGAAGTATCAGTATAAACCACGTATGTGGGGATGAGGTGTGGCAGAAGTCAAGTGTATCCATCAAAGCTGCACTAAACAACTTTGCATGTTGGCGGCTCCAAATCGCAGCAAGAGGTAACTGTGTGAAAGTCGTTTGAACTTCAATACCCAGAAATCCTGTAACGTGATCACAAAGCAATCACAGACCGGCCAGTCTGCGATTGCTTTGTACCAAAGGGATGAGAGGGGCAAAAAGATCTAATATCGCTGAGTCCAGATTTCTCTCGGAGGATCGCTCACTCGCTGCTGACAGTTTGTATTTTACACTTAACTTTATACAGTATTTGTCTCTTCCTACGGGCAGAGAGGTTTTCCTGCCAGTGACCGTACCTTACACCAGAATTTCATTAGGGCAATTAATGTGGATCTGGGGCGTCCTGATGGCTCAGTGGTCTAAGGCATCATGGGTTCAAATCTGGCCCAGGACCTTGGTCGCATGTCATTCCTCTCTCTCTCCAAATCTTTCCTGTTTGTCTCTACTTTAATCTGTCAAAGGCCCCACTTTGTGATATAGGCTGATAAGACGGGTGTATTTTTACATAAAAACCATGCCTACTGCAGCTTTAAAGTGCCTGTCTCGTCTATTTGATCTCAGCCTAACAGTGGACTTCCATATTGTATTTCCTCTCCAGACTATGACCTTGCATTGCCATGACTGTGCACTGGTGACGAGCTCCAGCCATGTCCTGGGTAGTGGAGCAGGAGAGGACATCGACCGTACGGAGTGTGTGATTCGTATGAACGATGCCCCCACCTTGGGGTACGAGGCTGACGTAGGGAACCGGACCTCTGTGAGGGTGGTGGCCCACTCCAGCATATTCAGGGTCATCCGGAAGCCAAATGACTTCCTCAACCGCACAGGCAGCAGCCCTGTGATCATCTTCTGGGGACCCCCAACCAAGATTGGGAAAGATGCCAAAGGAACCTTGTATAGATTGATCCAGAAAGTCAGCATGACCTACAGTAACCTGTCTTGTTTCACTATCACACCGAACAAGATGCGCAAATTTGATAGTCTGTTTCAGAGGGAGACAGGAAGAGATAGGTGGGTATTTAAGGAGGAAAGCGTGAGTGAAATGTTGAGCAGATGTTTTCAAACATTTTGCCCCATCTTGGGTAAATGTAAAGGAATTCTTTCCATTTTCACAAACTCTTGTGTTTTCCCTTTTGTTTGCGTCACTCAGGCAAAAATCTCAGTCCTGGTTGAGCACAGGCTGGTTCACCATGGTCATAGCCATTGAGATGTGTGATAACATCAGAGTGTATGGGATGGTTCCACCCAGCCACTGTGGGTGAGTATGGCAAATTAATGAAGATGTCAAGGCACTTACTACATTTTATCAACCCATTACATGCCACAGGATAATAAATCAGCATTCACAGAGGAATCGGTCCAACCATGCTTCTCATTACAGAATCAATTGCTGTGTATCTACAGAACAGAGCCAAGTGTGGCTCAAAACCAAACTGTGTGTAATGCAATACTAAAAGCATTGTTCATTTATTTTAAAAGAAGCTGTGAAACATTCCTAGAAATGTTTTTTGAAAACTGACATGAATTTTGAGTAAACTCTGGCTAGGAAGCCTTCATCTCTCTTACTGAACACAAACTTAGCCCCTGCAATAATACTTGCTTTCTCTGCATAATGTTTGTAATGTCATTCTTTTTCTAGAAAAAAATTAGGGCCCAAGAAGATGCCCTATCACTACTACAAGCCCAGGGGGCCTGAGGAATGTGTAACATACCTACAGAATGAGAAAGGCCGGAGAGGCAACCACCATCGGTTTATCACTGAGAAACAGGTGTTTGCACGCTGGGCAAAGCAGTACAACATCACCTTTAATCATCCCACTTGGTGAACAGACTTTGTGAAAACCAGCAATCTATTCACACTCACGATAGCCCTAACTATGGACTGGATTTCATTGTATTTCACTTGATTGATCCTTGTCAAAGAGCCACACACAGAGGGATTTTCGCAACTTTTCTGTATGTGCCCCTCCTTTGAACCATAGGCACTTTTGGGAATCACCATGTGGAAGGAAAAGCTTTTGGAAACATTTATTTTTGGAACAAGTTATCAAGCAGATCTCCAAGAATGTTTAATGTTGCAAAGGTGTACAAAGAATCCTGAATCTCATTTTTGCGAGGTTCCTGAAATACTCAGTGTATTACACATGGAAGTGTGGCAGCCATCTGATGAGTGTTTTTGTAAATAGAAACAAAATGAATTTAAAAGATGTATTTTTACATGTTTATAATGTTTTTTGTTAAAATGTCCTAAAAATGCACTCATGTTTCCGATGTTGAAGAGGGATTATATCACCCAGTACGTCCAATTAGTTATGACTCAATAGTTATGAGTCTCAGTGGCCTATAAAATACTGTGCATCCTGGTCAGCTCTCCTCTTGACTTGTACTGGGAACACATTTCTGTCCAATATGTACAGGAGAGTACTTGTTACAGTGATCCAAGTCAGGTCTAGTAGACCGCCAACTCAATCTAAAGACACAATCTACAATGGAGCCCTACAAATATTGTAAACACTGATGCGGTGTTTGTTTTGGATTTTTAAAGTCTCTTAACTTTAGATATCAGATGATAGTCACTATGAAGCTGAAGTATATACTCACCTTCAGTTTGAGGGTATTTTCAACCACGTATGAATAGCAAGATAAATTACAGTACGTTACATATTTTTTCAGAGGCAAATTGTGACACTTTTCAGGGCTTGTTCAAACACAATAAGCCTACAGTTATTTTTGTCATCTCATACAGGTTAAAAAGCCCTCAAACTGAAGATATTGGTGGACTACTACAGTCTCAGTTTTCTCGTAAATCAGATTATGAACACAAAACTTGCCTCGTGAACTAAAACCTTTTTACCTCAATGGCATCCCGGCGCATGCGGCTTGAGTTCAAATAGTCCAGAGAATGTATCATGGTAATGTTATGTACTGTTCTTAGGACTGCACGATTAGTCAAATTAAAAGTGAAATTGCAGTTTTTACATACTGATATCTAAATCCCAGGAGGTTGCAATTTCTTATGATTTTCCCTCTTAGAAGCCATCAATCTGTAGGCATCTTATGTCACACAGGTGTCCACCTGTTGGCCAACCCTCAGTCAATACTGAACAGCTAGAGAGGAGGATAACCCCATCGCCTGCTGTGCTCCCTTGTCATTATGTTGCCTGTTATTCATTGAGCTATCAGTCTGGAAAATGAAAAAATACTGTGCATATCTGTTCAGGCTTATGCCTATTCATTGTGTACAATGCAAAGTTACAATAACCTCTGCACCAGAGGTTTGCATAAAGAACACAGAGTCTACAAGATATTCAGTATAGAAATTGGCAGTCTGTTACAATATGATGCAAACACAAATGAAGCCAGCCCATCCACAAAAAAACAACAGTCCCACAAATAACCCAGAAGACTATGAAGAGAACGTCTATAGAGAGTCTGGTGTGCCTGTACCTGTATTTATGTGTGTGTGTGTGTTGTGTCGGGTGACTCTCTTATGGTACTGGGAAATTGTCAGAGGTCAATGGTGGCAGGAATGGATCTTTTACATTTAGTAATTGCAGACATGCTTTTGGCCTTCTCACTACGAAATCTGAGGTTTTGACTAATGTTAATTATATCAATTTAAATTGCAAGCACAATATCCAACTTTTTTTTTTTTCCAGGTTGTGCAGCTCCTGTTGCTGTTTTTTTTCTTAGAAAAGTTATGTATTGTCTGTTTACTGAACAAATTACATGCTTTTAAAAACCAATACAAGGAAATTCAAGTGTGTGCATATGGTATTTATATATACAAATATATCTGTAGAATCATTTGTAAACCAAAATATACTGAATGAAGACTAAAAGTTAACATTAGGAGGAATGGCAGCCGATCTGATACACCAGGTATTGTAAAACCAGTATCTAATTGCACTGTCACACCACACACACACATAATACATTGCTGTGTGACATTCAAGGTAATAGTTGGCTTTACAATAGACAAAGTTAACAGGTCTAAAAGGAAAAATAACAGCAGTCCTACACACTTTATGGCAAATACCAGATAGATGACTGTTCTTCATGCCCCAACACCACTGCCAGGAAGTCTCCGTTTTTTCTATCACAAATTCTGCAATGAAGCACTGGACACATCTGAAAAAGCAGCAGTGATCTTCGGTCTCAGCCCTGCCATGGAAATTAAGATCGCCTCCTGAAAAAAAAAAAAAAAAATTATAAATACACTGCCATACATTGGTGACCAGAATAGACAGAACAAATTCAAATTATCTGCAGACCTTACAGCATAAGCTATCCAATGTGCGGAAAATGACCTCGCCTCACCCAGCTTTGTTTCAACCAACAAACACCTGTGTCCCGCTCACCTCTGTGCGTATGGTCCTGCTGCCCTGGGACGGGCAGGTGTTGAGGTAAAGGTCAAATAAAACACTGGGGTCAGTTACATCCAGTTTCTGGTCAGCATCTACACTGGCTTCCAATCCCTGCAGACCACCAAAAACTACCAAAAGATGCCTAGAAAGTCAAACAGAATAGAAAGAATAGGTTAACTGAAGCCCAATACGATAAAGTAGTCTTATCATATGATCACCTTACTTGCTCTGAACTTACTTGAATGGCGACAGTGTTGTTTGGTCGATGTTGCTGCCTCTCTCTGATGTGCCAATCGTCACGTCGTACCCTTCTTTATATGGACCCTCTGTGAACACATCGCCTGCATCGACAAAACCACAGCAGACTAAATGTATGCCACAACCTAGCACATTGTAGACGAAACACACTATCTTGGTTCAACACATCTCTGGAGAATGTGTGTGTTTGTCTGAAACATGACAGTTGTGTGTCAGGCTGTGGTCAACCTACTGAGACAAGATGCCAGGCGGACACTGTAACCCCAGTAGAGGCCTCCTTCACTCCTGGGAACATGAGGAGCCACCACCCCTCCTTTATATAATCTGCTCTCTGAGGATCAATGGACAGACGGACACACACACACACACACACACAGAGTTAATTCCAATACACTGAGTGCTATAACAACCTACTCAAAAGACACATCCAAAACACTGAAAAGCTTACATTGTGATGGACAGAAATACCTTTATTCTGTGTCTTACTGAGCTGTACCGTGACTCGTAGTCCAGACTGCAGCTGTTTATCAATCTGAACTTCCTGGGGGAGTAGATGGACATATTTACACCTGTATTCACTTGTAAATGCAAAAAAAAAAAAAAACCTTCTACCTCAGTTATAGCATCCACATCAACATATATGTTGTATGAGACGGCGGTGCCTCCTAACAACACACGCTCACCTTCCTCATTCCACAGTTGACTAGTGAACCTTTTCCTGGTTTGGTCGGCCTGTCAAGGACGATTCCCTCCCGGTATTCACATTCCTCATCTATCCTCATATGGTGAGGACTGTCTAGAGGATTGAGCAAACCTGGGGGAACAAAACAACATGAAGTACAGAAGTTAAGAATTCAAAGCAAAAGTCCTTGTTTAGGCCCCATTTATACATGGTATGAAAATGCAATCTTTTCAGTCAGATAATGATCAATCCGATCATGGCCTTTGTGTTACACCTGGCACTTCTAAGCGTTCTCGTTGTCTGCATCGTGATCTGATCTCATTTTTTGCGTGCACTATGCAAACATCAGGTGTGTTTATCCAAGGTGTGTTTACACTTTCTGAAACTGAAACACTTTCTTTATCCAGATAAGGTATCCAGATACAGATTGCATTTTAATACCAGGTGTAATTGGGGTCTTAAAGACAAGAATATGAGTGTTGGAAATTTTGAATATTTCAAATTACCCGCATATTGTAAATCTTGATGCTTTGGGAAAAACCACTTGCGCAGATACCTGGTGGAGAAGAAAAGCTATGATCATAATCTGATAAACTAGGCTGATAATATTGATTTGATATGGGCGTCAAAGTTTCTACTTACTGCGGACATTCCAGGTATTGAAGGATTCTGGCAAGCTGAATGCAAGCCTGTCCTTTCTTCCCAACACCTTTAAATTCCCCTTCTACGCTCCTGTGGGACAAAACCAAAAAGCAGAGTTTTCTCCTTTAGCTTTCTAATGACCGAAGTCGAAATACATCCTGGGGTGTGTTGACCAATAAGTTGCCCCTCTATGTGGACTTACGTGACATCTTCCCCGTATTCATCAAACACGATGATCTCATCGACACAGAACACAACACAGGCTCTGGCTATCTGTCCCGCCAGGTATGTGCGGAGCTCAGTGGACTGGGCGTTGTCCAGGACAGACCCAGGCAGGGCCACGCTCACCGTGTACGTCCGACCTGAGACACAGATCTCACATTACTGCATGATTCACCATTTTACCCTGAGGGTGATGTGGGGGACCAGCGAGTCCAGAATAATACGGTTACCTTTGTTCTGGCTTTGTTCAAGTTTTGCTTTCTCGGCGTCCGCCTCTTGCTGCTTCTGCTTTTCCAACTGTTTGATCAGCTTGGCCTCTTTTCTCTGCTTCTTTGAGTTGTCACCTGTTGATGAAGAATCCATAACACTGGTTAGAACGTTAGATATAAAAAAAAATAAGTGGTAGAGTATATAAGTATACAGTATTTACAATAGAAACTAAGTGGATTCTAGAAATATAACCAATTATTTTACTACTAAATAAAATACTTGGAGGATGTTGGTATTGTAACCTATTTTGATTTTAAGTTTTCCAATGTAGGCTATTTGAAAATAGCTAGAAGATTACTTGCAACTGGGCAAGATATTTGTTTGTCCTACTAGATTAGTGCAAAAATGACATGCAGTTGATGCCATATTTTTATTACAGCATCATAAACATGACATGGTTAGGAACTTAAATAATAACCCTTTGAATATGAAAACACCAGTTTTACATTACCGTCTAAAAATATCTGACCTCTGTAATAATCACAGCCTCATGAACCTTACACCCAGAAACTACACACCTGGCCGATTCAGAGAATATAAGGTTTGTCTATTAAGGTTAAAAGATAATGTTTACTTGGCAAGATAAGGACTGCTAGATTCCCCGAATTCAGGGCTAAGTACATAAATCAACTTGATGACTCAGCAGACTATTAGATTTTTTTAAAGTCTGCTCACACACCAAGAGAGTTGCAGTAGTCTCTCTTTAGTCTCTCATATGTACAAAATGTAGCTGCTAGGATCCTTACTGGGGGAAAAAAAACACACCATCAAATCAAAATTCATTTTCACTTTTTAAAACACATAAAACTATTTTTTATAGATTTGCTTCAATATAATGCAAACAATATAATTAGGTGCCAGCGAGCACTGTCTTCCTATGCATGAAAATGCACTAAACTTTAAACGTAGGTCCAGTCCCATGCCAAACTTCCTCAACTGGCATTTGAGGTCAATAGTCCTGATGGTGGCGCTATATTAACCATCTAAATTTCAAAACTTCATTAAAAATCAGTCTCTTCAAACCACTTCTCAGATAGCTCAACAAGTTCATGACTTGCTGTTGGTGTCAAAGGTTGTGAGTTTGAGTCCTGGGTGCTGCAGAATAAACATGCTTTCTCTGTTGTTACTTTCACTACATCTGGCCGGCCCTGCCCATGGCTGCTTGCAGTCCTAGTTATTGTTATTGTCCACCCTTATGAATCTTGCTTGGTTTTTATATCTCTTAAATTGTTTTTAACCTTTTTTTGCTTTTTGCTGTTTTTTTTTATCCTGTAACTGTACTGTAAGTACTATATAAACAAACATTATTAGAAGTATTTGTGTTATTATCATGATCATGATCACAGAGCTGGGGACGCGAGTCAGTTTTATTTACTTGAGACTTGACTCAATGCATGAAGAGAAGACTTGAGACTTGACTTGTACTTTGATGACTTGAAAAGGTTTCTAAAGTCTTGACAAAAGATCTTGTGTTTGTGTAAATGACTTAGATTGAAAGTGATGAGCTTTGTTCCACCAGAAGAATTTAATTTATTGGAGTTGAAACTAATTATAGAAATCGAACTCATGATGCTCTTGCCAAGTTTTTATCCTATTAAAACCATATTGCATTGAAAAGTCCTAGATATTTAGTTTTCTTTAAGATTAAAGTGATACTGGACTCTTGATTTGTTCTGACTTGACTTGGTGTTCTACATTTAGACTTGAGACTTGAGACTGACTTGGGACTCGAGCAAAGTTGACTTGGTCACACCTCTGCATGATCATCATCTCGAAGCCGCGTGGTGGCGCTGCTTCCCAGAAATCGCCACCAGCGCAGCGCTACTATGGCTGTATAGCCCTGAACCAACGCGAACTAAACACGCGTTCATAAAAGTAGTTCACACAAAACCCTCTCTTCCTTATCATGTCTCCATTGTACAAGTCAAAACACAGTAAAAGGTTTTTACTGCAGAATTTCCCTTAGTGCCAAGTGTGTTGTAACTGTTAGCTCCTCATGCCACACGGCCGGATGAAACACTTAGACTCAACAATAGAACCCAGCCGTAACGTCACGGGCTCTAGTCTCAAGCTTCAACTATAATGTCCAAAGGCCTGAGAAACTACACGCAGAGAACTGACATACAGCTGTTAAGTTGTTAACCGATAGTGTGATGATGCTGGGCTGATGTTTACTCACGGTCTGCTCTCCTTTTCTTCCAGTCCACCTTCTCCTCGTGCTGTAAAAATTAAAAGTACAATTGGATGCGACATCAAGCAAACACACACACAAAAAATAACATTACCAAATAATACCAAGAGTTAGTAATATAACAGTGTTACAATACCGGAGAGGATTCATGTTTGGGTCTTTTCGCTGTACTGACGGCAGACATTTCGACATGCACTAACACGTGAACGTTATTTACTTCCAGGTCGCCATTCGTATTTCAAAATAAAAGCACAAGTCTGGGTAATTGCTGTATACCACTTTTTTGTTGGTAGAAAAGTACAAAAGCCAAAATTGGTTTATTGTTTACTGTCATTCTCAGATCTCATTACTTCATAGGGGCATTTCAACATGATATAGTACCATATAATACAATCTGCTCTCCTTACCAATCTCTTTGGACGTGCTGTGGGAGGTTTCGGCCCCACACTGCCCTGCGTGAGTTTTGCTGCTCATGAAGGTGCTTAGGCAGGAGACAGTGGGTTATGGAGAGCGTCAAAGACTTTTTGAGCAGTGTCCGAGTTAAATGAAGGACAGTTTGCAGAATAGTTGTGCAAACTGTGTCTCATCAAGATAAAAGCGATGATAAAATAGTTGGATGAAGCTGGGCATTATGGTCTATATTATATCAATGCCCATTGAAAGGATTAATTTATGTGCTGTTGGCAATGACTGGGTTCAGAAACTGTGTGAAACCTTTTTGGAGAAGACCATCAGGTTTTTGTGAAAATGTGTAATAAAATCCCCACGTCACATTCATCACAATTGTCACAGTTTGTCACCATACCTGTAGAGAACCTAGCAAATTCATGAAACTGGAGGTGTGTGACCAAGTGGTTTCTAGAGAATAAAGGTGGATTGGGGTAATCTGGGAGTTTGGCTGCTGTCTGACAGGAAGAACTTAACTGTCACAATCTCAAATAAGGACAAGCGATAGGCAATTTTGCTTAAATTTGAATCCTACATCAACACTGCACCCTACCTTTCCTTGATTCTTGTGGGTGGTAATGCCTTATTTATTGAGGTGTATTTATTAAGGTTAAGCCAGGTTTCAGTTACTGCTAGGGAATACAATTTTTGATCTGAAATCAATTCATTGAATGACACGTCAATAGTTCATTCGTTGAATAACATGTTTTTCATACTATGTTTTAAAAGGTCACTTTTTATGAGATCTATAGGGAGAAAGATTAACATTAGAAAGGCCAATAAATTTGGGAGGTCTAAGAGAAGAGAAGAGAAGAGAAGGCCAACATGTCATCAGCTGAACAACTGTTTCTGTGTATGATTTAGAAAATGTGACAACACTGGTTCATACAGAAAGTTGGTCCAGGAGAAGGCATGGAGACACATTTTGAAAGCTGATACACAATTACAAAATTCAAAGCAGCATTATTTTATGTTACTGTTTTAATCTTTTGGTGTTCAGCACTTTGCAACTTTGTTAAGAAAAGTGCTGACCTAGTCTCCTGCACAAGCTGTGTGTGAACCTATGACCATGACCAGAGCACCAATCAAAGTTGTTTGGTCATTAGCCTGAACAGCAAAGAATAAAAAATAAGAGAAAAAGTTTGATTCATTCTCCAGTAGGTCTACTCACAAAGACTATAATACAAAGGGCTTGTTCTTGCACATTTTAGACTGTCTTTAGGTGATAATTTGTAATTTAATTTATATATCCATTATATTGGAATTCCCTCCCAAGGGTTTAGTGCTTCTTCTTCCGCTTTACATAACGGGCTCTCCTTGTCCAGAATTTTGAATCACGGCCAAGTTGACTTTAACAGAGTAGACTTAAAAGTGACCTTTCTGACCTGGCTAAGATGTAATTTTGGATAATACCTAGATCCATTTCCATTGAAGTTAATCCGAAAGAAGCCTAGGACGAGATGAAACAGAATCTCCCTGCATTAATGCATTTGTTACCAGTTTTGGCACTGATTATAGGTTTTATAGGCTGCCATTAACAAAGATATTCATGTCAGTTGCTTTCTTTTTGGTGCAGATGGGAAAGGTAGTTTGACACAATTTGGAATTGCATTAGTAATAATAGGATACTTTACTTTTACCCACCCTTTTCTTTGCAGAATAGCCTAGTTTACAGACACAACTCTTTCTAACATAAATTTATAGTACACACCATGGTAATTATCAAAGAGATGTAAATATACGCTACATGAGAAGTGTGAGTTTTAGAGTTTCTCAAAAATATAGCTGAACTGATTTGTGTCTATATTGATGATTGGCTCATAATGATCACTGATTGGAGGTCATTAACTACCCACCTTTTCATGTACAACATCACTGGACACATCCACGTGTAGTGCTATGGCCAGGTGGTGCAGTGCAAGAGGTGTAATTAGGTTTGATGTTTGAGTGTTTATTTTAATGTTGGATGTAGTCCGGGCGCCCTCCGTGATCGCAGATACACTTTTGATCAAGTTGTGGTCTGGCTCATTGGATCAAATGGAGGAAAAGTCACATTTGGGAGCATTCAGACCTGCCCAGTTAATGTGTGCTGATCAAAGTCGTATTGAAAAGACAACTAGCCTACAATGGCAGCATTCAGGAGCTTCATACTGAACAGATGAGTGTAACCACGACCTCTGTATCCCAGCAAAGTGCATGGTGAAATTTGACAGTTCAAAGTTTCCTTGTTCACTAAACCTTATCTCATAGCACATAACACTATATAATACATAATACACTTTAGCTTTCGCACAGCATCACCTCCACCACCCACAGGCTTTTGATGGAAGGAAACATTTTTTTAAAAGTAGACAAAAATATTGATTTCATTTTAATAATACAAGATATGCATTTACTGCTTTATTAACCCTTTAATTGATACCATTGAATGAAAGACAAAGACTTCTGCAATTAAAATGTACTGTCCTGTACTTAACTTAAGTAAGAAATTAATGATCTATAGAAAAATATTTAAGTAAAATTTGCTTTTTAAAATAATTAGCCATGTATATTGTTGCACAGAAGCATTCATAGGCATTTTTTTTTGTCTTAGGACACAGACAGTATGAAGACAGTATGAGGACAAACTGCAGTTTGAAGCTATGTTTGTGGACCTTGTGCCTTACAGTACACTAATGTGGGGACACACAAAATGATAGTAAAAATATGGCTCTGTTTATTTGATGAGACAACCCAAACCAGTTTAACTAGCTGGTGTAATGTGGACGGATGGGTAATGCTCGACTGTGTGCTTTACATTGTTGGCTTTTACTTTCTGGTACTCCACTTTCTCAAGATGTCTTCTGCTGCATTCAGAGTTGAGTCCTCCTTTAAGGAAAGAAAGAGTAAATGTGAGTGAGAAAGGCTTGAGCTGACAAAGAGCAACACAATGAAATAGGCCTGAATCAAATTCAATTATCAATAAATACCAAATCATCAAATCATTCCATTCTTAGGTTTAGTTTACCTTGACAAAACAGAATCGTATGTATTTTTCAAAGTCCTTGCTGTGCTCTGGACTGAAGAATGCTGAGACAGGGATTGTTGCTAAACCCTGCAGAAAACAGCAACATTACAGAGAAGAAATGTTGAGAAAAAACTAAACAAAACAGGCTGTTCTAAATACATCACTGTACACCTGAAAACAAAATCAAACACTAATCCCATCACCTTTGTTCCATAATATCCTTTCTTCAAAAGACACTAAAACTATAAACACTAAAACATTCTTGTTATTATTTCAGAAAGAATTAGTTAGTTTCCATCCTGTAGATAAACGGCAACAAAGTATTCATTGAAACTTGTGAATGTTTACCTTCTCTTTAATCAGCCACTTGACAAATCTGAAGTCGTAGGGTTCATCCTTAGTGCTTGGGTCACTGAAGTCAACCGCTGTTGAAAAAGAAAGCTAAGTAAAGGAAACTTACAGCTCGTCATAGATAAAAAGCACTGAAATGAGGAGACAATTTCACATCTGAAGCTGAACTGAATCATTATCATACTAATGAATATTTACAGTCCGTTCACACTGCGAGTGACTTGGATGATGGGTCGCTCTATTCTGACCGAGTATGGGCAGTGCGAGAGGATCGTGCAGCTACAAAGTTTTGAACAGGCAACTCATGTATTATTTTGCTGCTTTAGTATTGGCTGTCATACCATTGCGTCATTTTAATGAGTTAATATAGCTAGCTGGTAAGCGCTAATAATAAACAGAAAAAAACAAACCAAAAAAAACGTTTCAAGCCTACCATTGACCCCGACGGTGGATGCAACCATTCTCCAAGCATCGTTTTAAGAATTTATTCAAGTAGTCTTTCAAATAAAAGTGGTAGAGAATTGGAAAGCTTAGGATGGCTGTAATGAATTGCACTTGCCATGCAGAATGACTGTTCACAGAACAAAAGCAAGCGATGCGCTACAGTGCCAATGCACAGATATTCAAACTAGAGATAGCCTACTCACTGACAGAAGAGATGTCTGCAATCATAAAGTAGCCTCCCTCCGGCATGATGGGCTGCAAACCCACACTCTCCAGACACGAGGCGAGCTTCTTTCTCTTGTCCTGCAGCTTCTCAGGCAGCTGCTGGAAGTAGCTCTCTGGACTCCCAAACTGCTCATATTCTCTCTGGAAACCATGGGCCACTGCCTCCTGTTGCACACAGGAATGGATAAGAAGACCAAATGAGATGAGGTAAAGGCTTTCAAAGGTGTAACTGGAACAATATAGCTTGCCCGAGACTAGATATTTAACTCATGTTATGGATTATAAAAAAAAAAAAAATCAGGATTATCATTCTAGCCATAATTGTACAGCCCTACTAAAAAATTTCAAAAAGTTAAATGAAATGTCTCATTTGCCCTGTCCTGATAACAACCAATGAACCTTTACATTAGTACGATGATTATTGGGAATTGTTTGTTAACCTGAGCAGCCGTAGCACAGTGGTAAACAGAGTTCTGATGGATGGTTTTCAGGTGTTTTATGATATGCCCAGAGCCAATCGCCCAGCCAACCTAAAAGGAAAATACCAGTCATCAGTAACATTATACAGTATATCAGGCTGCTTGCACTAATTGCTCAAAACATTCATGCATTACCTTCATCCCTGTAGCGCTAAAGGTCTTTCCTCCACTACCAATAGTGATGGTCCGCTCCCACATGCCAGGAAGGCTGGCTGTGAATAACACAGTCACACCAAACGATGTTAAAATATGGCTCTACACCACTGTATTTCTGCGGGTTTCTCTGCTGAATTCCAGCTCACCTATCTTCACATGCTTGGCTCCATCGTAGGTCAGCCACTCGTACACCTCGTCACTGATGCACAGCAGGTCGTGCTTGATACACAGGTCCGCAATCACCTGGAGCTCCTCTGTCTTGTACACCTGGAGTGGATCATGGATTTGAGAAAAAAAGGTTCAAAGATGTGTTGATGTGCAGAGACACAAATAACAAAATTATATGGCACACAAAATTACTAATCAGTTGAAAAAGTCACACAAAGCTATATGTATGCAGATAGACAGCAAACACAATGAGCTGTTAGAAAGTCACACAAAGCTATATGTATGCAGATAGACTGCAAACACAATGAGCTGTTAGAATTGGCCTCAAGGAAGAAGTTCAACTCTAAATCACATTAAATATGTTTTAATAAAGGAAAGGTATACATTTTTTACACTGGTTTTCTCAACTTTGTGCAAAATATCAAAGCACAGCGAAGCCCTCTTCTTGGCACACCAGTGCATCAGGCCAACTGGTTGAGAGTCAACAGATAAAACACTGCACTGGTAAATGTCTCACCTTGCCTAATGGGTTGTTGGGAGTGTTGATGACGATGGCTTTTGTGTGTGGAGTGATTTTACTGGCCAGCTCCTCAGCAGAAAGCACCCAGTCCCCGCTGGACAGGACCTTGCTGCCCTCAACTCTCTGGAATTAACAAAGGAAAAAACAATCTGTCCAAGGTTGTTCTATAAATTTACATCCATGCAAACTATGACAATGACTACGTATTTAGAAAGTAAAAAAGTGAAAACCACTCACTGGTCTCAGAGGGACATAGACAGCCTTTCCCCCAGCCATCTTCACCATGGGCTGGTAGCAATCAAAGAACGGCTCAACAATTATGACCTGAAAGAGAAATTTCTGTGAGCTCATTTATTTTTTTGATTATTATTTACCTTGAAATGGGGTCATAGAACTATCATCTCCATTTACATGAGAGCCCAATGATTAGAATAGTGGAAGAAACATGGAAGAAATATGACATAGCAGATTGGCAGCAATACAAAATAAGACAGTTAAAGCACAGAATAAAATCAAGACACGAGCGTAAAACCAGTTTACATAATTGCTGCTACTGGTCAACAGAGTCATCATTAACCCCGACCTGTTCAATGTGGATCAAGCAATCCAATATCAAAGATTTCTGTATTAAGGATATTGAATTTCTGAGAACCTAAACGCTGATTTTTCCTGCTTCAACTTCATAACAGGTACCACAATTATTAACCATTTCTGGGCTCTCATTTAGTAGTTTATCACCCATATTACAGTAAAGAAATGGAAGTGGAAAAAACAACCGGCGTCAAATGGTAGTTGCAAGTCATTCGTTTTATTTTAACCTGTGTTGAGTACCAGGTGGGAGGGTTTTGTCATGTAGGAAATCAATTTGCTCTACTTTTTTGTCACTGACAACTTAGCCAACACTATCTGAATTGCCTTGAAACAGAAAACCCCTCCCATCTGGTTCTCCAAGAAGAGTAAAACAAACATTAGGAATTATTTGTGAAAACTAGTTTACCCAGTTCTGGTAAAAAGGCAGCTGTAGATGTACAAAGGGTGGTATCATGATTTATATTGTATTGATTATATATCTATGTGAGGGATAACCAATCAGCCTTCCATTATTAAGCGTAAAGCACACATATATTCACCATTTTGTATCATTTTTGATGTGTTTGCTCTCTTTTGCTTTTATTTTTTTCAAACACTTTGTTGCACTGTAGCACATTTGATGACAACGGTTTCGCTAAAAGCCCTTCATAAATACATTTGACTTCATACCTCATCCCCTTCATCAACCAGTGCCTGAAACGTACAGAAGAGCGCCTGGTACGCTCCAACGGTGACGAGGATGTCTTCAAAAGGTTCAATCTCATGTCCCACGATCCTGCTGTAGAATTTAGCCAGGATTTTTACAAGAGAGGGGTGGCCCTGAGGGGACACATGAAACGAGGAGACAAGGGACAAGGTGACTCTCACTGTCTCTACTGTATGTCCACGCCCGCACACACACAAAGAGTAGTGCAATTAAGGAAAACTTTCCATTTCAACAAATTTGTCCCATCCAACAAAATATAAAAAATAAGGGAAATCCCCAGGAAAAAGCAGCAGGCATTCTCTTTCTGTCTCTCTGACATACACACACACAAGTAAATGTTGTGTGTGAATGTCTACTCCCACTTACAAAAGCACGGGTGTACTGGTACATTTGGCATCCCCCACTCACTGCTTCACAGAAAGCGTCCTGGACGAACTTGGGAGGGGAGAAGTCAGGAAATCCCTGACCAAGGTTCACTACTTTGTAGTCAGCTGCCAACTGTGTGAATTCAACCCTGTTAATACGAAACAATCGGTCATTAGTTATTAGGATTATCAGTGACAATTAACAATAATGGGGTATAAGCATTTTCAAGAATTTAATACCACACATCATGCTCAGAGACAGTCAGATCCTGTGGTTTGGTATAAACAAAATGATCAAAAATTATTTTAATTGCATAGTGATACATTTCTGAAAGGCACAATTCACTTTTATCCTTTTTTTAATGACAGGTTCACTGGGGGAGGACATCTGTCAATCAACAGGGAAGGGGGCGGAGTCACACGCCCGCACACACACACACACACACACACACACACACACACACACACACACACACACACACACACACACAGTCAGCTGACAGCCTTGTTGTCATATCCGGCTCAAATCACTTACCAAATATTTTTGTCGACACCTTCCACTCTGCGTGCATGAAGTCGTCGTGACATGATTATCTGAAGATGAAAGAAAAAATTCAAGCGTGCCGTCAGCCTACTTACAGACTAGTTCCTTCATGTCTTTAGGTCTGCTGCACTCACCTTGTGATCAAGCTTTTTAATTACACTCTGACAAACCACAGCCGAAAAACACCTTCTCATTCCAGTCAACGGATTTTCATCGTCGCCGCCCGGACCTTAGAAACACACACACAGGCTTTGTCATTTAACTGATCAATCACTTTGTGAAAGTAACGGTAGACGGATCGATGCAGCCTACGTCCACCTCACCTTTTTCACGGAGGGAAATACGCGGTGCTCAGCTGTGTCGCTTTTCGGGTTGGCTGCAGATTAAGATGAATAATATTTATTCCTCATTAGTTTTACTCGGGTCGGCGAGAAGCAGTGAAGCCGCGTCAGGATCTCTTCCCTCTGACCCTTGAACCGCCTTGTGTTTTCATTTCGACTTCCTATGTGGGCGGGGCAAGATAAAAAAAAAAACTGCCAGAAAAAACACTACTGCCCAAACTCTAATCAGTGGCACAGACCCATCTTTGGCACCAAATCTATTGGATTATATATAGAATCTGTGATAGCCTTGCAATAAAATAGTCTTGCACAAGTCTTAGATTATTAAAGAAATTTGATATGTGGTGAGGATAAAGGATAAATTTGACATCACAAGTTCCCATTCATGTTCATCACAATTAAAGGGTGACATTTTATTGGCCATAATAACACACATTATGTCAAATTACTCCCGCAAAAGGATTGAGAGTAGAACACATGCAAGACAGCAACAGCATTTTCAAATCATGTCCATAATTTACATTGTCCCGAAGAGTAAAGTCAGGGGCAAAGATCAAACAGAGTGATTTATTAAATTAGACCTATGTTGTCTCATCATATAACGGTCTACTGTCCTTCCTCCTCTACACCGCAGCCTTCTTCAAGTCCTCCGGCAGCACCCTGCCCCTCTTCCGCGCCCTCTCCTTCTTCTTCTCCATTTTGCCCTTCTTCTGTTTCTGGATGTTCCTGCGTCGCTTGTCCTGCCGCCTCTGCATCTTCTCCACGACGCTCTCGCTCCGCTTGTCCCAGCGCTTCTTCCTCTGGGAGCGCGTCTGCTCCTTCTTCCTCAGCGAGGCGCGCAGCAGGTCCTCGTCGTCTTTGATCTTGAGGCCCTCCGCCTTGTACAGCACGTTGGTCCACTTCATCTTCTCCTCCATCTCGCGGGCCTTGCCCTCGTCCTTCTCCCGCAGCTCCTCCAGCTTGGCTTTGCGCGCCTCCACGCGGCCCAGCAGCTGCTTGTAGTTCTTCCCCGTCAGTGGCGTCAGTTTGCCCTTCATGCTCTTCTTCTTGTTCTTCTTTTTCTCCATTTTGTCCACGTAGCCCTCTTCCACCGTCTCCACCCTGTTGAAGACGATGGCCGTCTCGTCTCTTCTGCCCGCGGCTGCGGCCGGCGCCGGCTCTTCTTCCCGTTTGATCTCCTGCTGCAGTTCCAGGCCCGTTTTCTCCGCCAGCTTCTTCATCAGGAATTCTTTCCTCTTCCTCTTCTTGCGCTCTCGTTCCAGCTTTCGTTTCGCTCGCTTTGCCTGAACCGCTTCTGAGGACGCATCCTTCGGGGGTCCCTGGGAGAAGACATGTCAGAATTAGTCTATACGCTAAATTCAACTTTTGCCTAATCTGCACAGAATGCGGTGGCACTGTTCTGTGGTTTTGTATTTTAACTCCACGGACTCAACAAATGCAACATCAGTGAGCGGTGGCAGAATTCATTTTCAAATTGCCAAGAGTTTAACATTCATTGGAAGAATATGGTTGCACTTAAGGATTCAGTGGAGCCAGGTCACACTAGGGTCAAACAGTATTGGCAAACTATTATTAGCATTTGTTTTAACCTGCTTTAAAGCAATATTCCACTTAGTTTTAACAGGTTATTTGGCACTTGACCACCATGAAAACCATAATATAAATTAATCACCAAGATCGGATGCAGCTGGGCGAGTTTGTAGCGTTTGGATTTTTACTTCCAATTCATTTGAATGAAGCCACGAACATAGACTGAAAACTGACATTCACGGGAACATAGCGGAGGCATGTATCCCTCCGCTATGTTCTCATCTATCAATAAAAATGCTATTTGGCGAAATGACGTTCTAAAAAAATATGACCAAACGTCAGCTGAGTAGTAGCGGGATCTGTTGTTGAATCTGTTCACCAATGTGTTAAATGTTTTCGGGCTATTTTCGTGGCCTCATTCAAATGAATGGGAAGTAAAAATCTGAATGCTCCAAACTTGTCCAGCTGCATCTGATCTTGGTGATTAGTTTATATTCTGGTTTTCATGGCGGTCAAGTGCCAAGTAACCCCCACATCCATATAATAACCCCCACATCCATATCATTTCTTGTGGTTGTCTACGCCACGTTTCAGTGTTGCATACAGTACCTGCCCCCTGGACTCCTCAATCTTTTCATGTAGTCTCTTGCGTAGAACATCTACTGCGGAGAACTTGGAGTCAGCACTTCCCCCTTGAAAACAAAAAATAAAGGTGATTGTAGGACATATTGAGTAAAGATTTTTCAAGAACATAATGAACCCTGACGATGTAAAGGAAATACAGTATTGATACAGTGAGAAACAGAAACTCAATCCTTTCCCCTCATGAGACTGTTTGACCCATTGCAACATTAGAGCATTACTGAGGTGAACTGTACTGAGTTACTGCACCTTTGGGTGTCTGTGTTACATCTGCTGTTGCTCCATTAGCTTTGGACCCATTCAGTTTTGCTGCAGCCGGACCTTTCAGTGCTGCTGGACTGGATGATGGCTTCTGTTGAGGTGTAGGAGTAGGTGTCTTCTCAGTGCTGCCCTTTTGGTTCAGCTGTTTCTGTTTACTTTTGTTCTTCTTCTTCTTCTTCTTGGGAGGACCAGAATCATCTTTGCCTTTAAAATGAACTAGACACAGAGACAAATACGCACATGTATTGGGGTTGCAAAGTATGGAAAAAATAGGGATTTAAGAAAACACTACTTATTGCTATGTAAAAAAAAAAAGGTTGCAATTTCTTGTCAGTTATTATAAATTGGACAGTGTAAGTTAGGCTGCCACATGGTTCTGAATATTCCTGAAAACACCCAGGCCAGGACCTTTAAGACGTGGGGCGCAGACACAACGCCAGCAACTTGACAAACAAGTCGGTGGAAGTCCATCGAGTTTCTGAGAAACATCAGCTGATGGTGACCACAGTCATCTAGTTTCCTCATTTACCGGCAGGAAAATCTGTCTGCAGTTAAAATTCTGGGTGACATTTCTCCTTTCAGCCAACCACAGCACAGTGATGCAGTTGCTAACAGTCTGAGCACAGAAACAGATTGCTGTCTGTGTTGCAGACGACCTGGAAATGTACTAAAAACTATCTTGCTTAGGGTTTGTTCTTTAGAGACTTTAGACACTCTGAACTCAACCAATTCAGAAAGTCATATAGCCTATTCTGAATGCAATAGATTGAAAAATTTGATAGAGCATTGTTGACCTGGGTGTGATGCACTGAGAGCACGTTAGTAAACCAACATGTGCTGCAGAGTCTAGATTTCAACAGCAGGATGAATTCATATAAACTGACTACGGTATTACATCAATCTGTGTGATTGCATTTAAGAATTATGCTATGACTTTGCTTTCAGTTATTCCAATCCGCTATTGTAGAAATGCAATGTTGGGTGAACTGATTCATGGGTCACATGAGTTAGCATATCTTTTACTGAAAAAACAAACCAAAAAATTATTTTTACTATAAATAAACAAAAAAACAAAAAACACCTTTATAAACATATATTTGTAACAATGTAAATACTCTAGCTCTATTCATTAGGCTTATAATCTACTATGATTTTAACATGTTACTAAAATTCTAATTGCACTAATAAGAATATATATTTTAAATGACATAATTCATTAAAATCTAGTTAAACATTGCCAAAACTCGTGATGTGGAAGTGTTTTGTCCAAGAGTTTTTGTGCATTCTCCTGGTACGTGCCTTTAATACAGAGAGATACTGTAGATATATGAGTCTCATAGCCTGACTATTGATAAGACTCCTGATGATACAGGATTGTATGAAAACACTGGTGAAACTGTACAGCGCCTCCTTTGGCCGCCTGAAGCATAGTCAGAGTCTTGTTTCTAATATAAGATGCAAGTATCAAATGTTACGTTTACTACATATACACCTCGAAATCATTACCATCTTGTTTCCACTTAGAGCACATAAGGTACAAGTTACACAAAACAGGTCTGAATTTAAAAACACTTACCAAATGGTCTGTTCCTTGGTTCCTCATGTCGCTGCCCGCAGACTTTACTGGTAAGTTTTTGAATATAAGAGTCTCTGGAGGCGAGAGTGTCCATTTCGCAGACGAAATAGATTTGTAACTCTTAAGGCAAGCAAAACAGACACATCGGGACAATTTGCTTGTAAAAATCACACAGCTTGGTAAACACGTGGGTAAGAAATAACGGGGCGTGCCTTGGGACTAATCCGGAAGTAGTAACTCCAAAAACGTTCCCCCTCTCAGTAGAAACATGTCAGTTATGTAGCTGATATGTTGTCGGCTTCCTCGTTCATTCACCCTACTTGCTGTCTCGGTGTTACCTTTTTTCTATTTTGATTCACCATGGCTACTTTGAGATCAATGCTGGCGTACTCCACCAAAGCGCTCGCGATAATAAAAAAACACGTAAGTTATTGTCGCCTTCAGAATCAGTGGTTTTACATCCCAAAACTATGTCACTCAGTCTGGTAAATGTCACTTTCAGTGGTTGCATGATTTGCAGATTTTGAGCTCAGCTGATTTTATTGTATTTGCATCTTATCCAACTTAACAACTTTGCCACAAAAGAAGGTTGTCACCGTTTTCCTATTTAAATCTTCTTTTTTTCTTTCTTACAGCCTCACGTCATTTACATCAAGAGGACTCTCCTGCTGCCCAGGCTGCCTGTCTTCACCCGTGCAGAAGGTAAACGCCACTCTCAAGTTCAAGTGTGTTTACTTGTCATATGGGTACACAGCATACACAGGGTACACAGTGCAATGAAATTGGACAGTATAAGACAGTATTCTTGTAATGTTCTTTATATACCATCAACCTGCCAGGGACTGCTGCCATAATCTGGAGTAGGGGTTATGTCATTGTCTTACTATTTGTCTGTGCTTATGTGCTTTTGTCTGTGCTTATGTGTTTATGTGCCTATGTGTTCCTGTATGTTTTCTCTTAATGTTTTTTATATGCCATCAACCTGCCAGGGACTGCAGATGAAAACTAGCCCGTACGGCTAAATCTGGCACTTTTACATGATGGACTTAAGTGCTCATGTTAATTAATGTGCATTGTCCCTTCTTAAATAAATAAACTCACAAACTCACAAATGCTTGTATGCTGGGTCCTCTCAGTATAGAAAGCATAGAAAAGAAAACATATAATTCACAAAGATAAAGAATTAAAATAAAGAATTCAATTAAAACAGAAAAACAGACGTTAAAGAGGAAAGCAAAAAAGCATGAACATAATATTGTAGTGCAAACATAATATATATGCTCATTGTAATCAACGTTATCAGTGACACTGGACTGCAGATCTACACACAGCAGATATCTGTTGTTCTGTCCTTACTTCAGTATGTTTAAATTTCCAGGCAGGTTGGTTAAGTTTGGGCGACAGTCGAGCTCCACAGCAGCCAGAGCGGAGTCAGGGGAAGACTCCTTCCTCAAGTGGTTCCTGCTCCTGATCCCTGCCACCACCTTCGGCCTCGGTACATGGCAGGTAGACTTTCTTCAGTGTGTTGTCACTATTTGTCTATCAGGGTTGTTGTTGTTGTATAGAGCAAGCATCAGAATATGACCAAACACACTTCACTCATGACAGTCATAACTAAACAGATGTCTCTACTAAGGTAAAACGACGCCAGTGGAAATTGCAGCTGATTGCCGACCTGACGAGTCTCACTACTGCTGAGCCCATTCCTCTTCCCATTGAGTAAGTGCATGTGATCCACACTTACACCTTTACACACTCTGGATCAGGCTCTTAACACTGACATACTGTGGGGCATGGTCGTAGCCTCAGTGCAGCTCTGTTTCCCCTCACTTCATCTGCAAGATTAAAACAACAGATACACATTTAGATGAGAACAGCATGCAGGTATGAGAGAGAGTGAGGAGAATTATTGGTCAATGTGAAATACAGGAAAATGTTCCTCAACTGAACCCATGATCTGAAGGGAAAATATGAAACATGGGTCTAATTTTCTAACACCTTTATAAATGCATGCATTCAAATGAGTTTAAAACAGCTATCACTTGGAAATACAACTCATCCTTCTAATATTGAGGACATGTGCCCCATGTCTCCCCACATCTACACCTATGTACCCGTCTAATGTGCTCATCATGTTTCTCTCTGGACCCTATAGTCCTCTTGAGCTGAACAGGCTGGAGTACAGGCGGGTCAGGGTGCGCGGGCACTACGATCACTCCCAGGAGCTGTACGTTCTGCCCCGCTCACCGGTCGACCCCGAGAAGGAGGCCAGGGAGGCCGGCAGGCTGTCCTCCAGCGGAGAGACGGGCGCAAATGTCATCACCCCGTTCCACTGCGCCGACCTCGGGTGAGACGCAACATAACAACTATTCAGACTGTTAACTGGATCGTTTGATTGTAATACTAATGAAATCACAAGTATCGGTGAGCTGATCTACCACCGCTCATTGATCTTCACTACTCTTTACACCGCAGCATCACAATCCTGGTGAACAGAGGATACGTCCCGAGGCAGAAGATCAGACCAGAGACCAGGATGAAGGGACAGGTAAACAGATCATTAACTTGGGAATTTGTCAAAGCAGGACTCAATACACCTTTTAACATTTTAGGTTATGACACATCAGAACCAGATCTTCATGCTCTTATCTTCTTTTCAGACACAACTGAAAACACACTCTTATAAACTTGATTTTAATTGATTTAGTTTGCTCACTTCATGCTGTATTAGTAGTATGAATTTGTTTGTACCACTGGCTCCATTAACGTCACACATACCCATGACTCATATTAATGGAATCAGCAGCACGCATCTTCCCTTGAATGAAGTTAATGATACTACTACTACCCTGTAGGTGGAAGGTGAGGTGGAAGTGGTCGGGGTAGTTCGGCTCACGGAGATTCGTAAACCCTTTGTGCCAAACAATGATGTGGAGAGAAACCGCTGGCATTACCGTGACCTGGAGGCCATGTCCCGCGTCACTGGAGCTGAGCCCGTCTTCATCGACGCCGACTTCCGTAAGGCCTCAACATCCAAGTCCATGATACGGGTTCACTTGACTACATCAGAGTCATTATTAATGTCATATTAAATACGCAACTGACTGATTAGGGATAAATACGTATGAGGTTTGCAGAAGAGATGCAAAGTTCTGCTCAATCCACTTGCATAAAGCAACAGATTACACCTCTGTCTGTGTACATTATGGTTTCTACTGCTGTGCTGACAGGACATAAATGTAAACTCATTGTCTCATGCAGCCAGCACTATTCCTGGTGGACCAATAGGCGGACAGACCAGAGTCACGCTGAGGAACGAACACATGCAGTACATAATAACATGGTAGGTGGGAGGATTGTTTGCATGAACCAACCCTGATTTGATAAACCACTCTCCTGTTACTGGTCTTAACTTGATATTGACAAAATGTCTTTGTTTTTCTAGGTATGGTCTGTGTGCAGCAACCTCTTACATGTGGTACGCCAAGTTCATCAAAAAGATTAAGTTGTAAACGCAGTGAAATGGTTGTGATGCATTAGATGAATACCATGTTTTTGTCTGAGATGTGAAGAAGCAAAGCCTCTGCTGGGTTTGATTTTCTTCAACTCCACAGGCTTATAACATGCATTTGTTGACAAATGTAAATAGTTTTGATTATTTTCTTGAAATGTTTGAGTATCATAATAAATTAAGAATCAACTAATTTTGCCGTTTCATTCAATGCCAATTTCTGATGTACAGCATATTGAAACTTGTCATAATCTAGCATGAACATTCAATGTACAAACCTTGCACTGACATTTGAGTTGAGCAGGCAAGTTGAGAACAAGTTGGTCATATCAAAGCATCTCCTCCCTATCAGCACTAAGTGTTGCTTCTTTGCTATGCACCTTCCCCTGTTCACATATTTCCCATCCTAAGACATCAAACTGAGCTGCGTGTTTTACATTTCCCAAGTTAATATCTACATCTTAAGAGGTTTTTGAATATGATCAATCCTGACCTCAAAATCTTTCCCCAGCATTCCACCTACACTTTAATTTTCAATAAGATTAAGTCCTGCCAAGTTATCAACCAAGGAATACACCACCAAGTATTGTTCAATTTTACAGTCCAGCTGCACCCTACCTTGGTCTTAGGCAGAATAAATCCCATCTTGTGGCTAAACAGACAGTCAAGTGGTGTGTAGCCTACTACAGCTCAACAAACAGTGGTGTGTTTCTATATTGCCATGAGACAGTATAATGAATAAGCAACATTTCCAGTTCAGTTCCATAAAATATTTAGTTGTGAAATATCAAAAACAGCAACAACCATTGTCTTGAGGGGACATTTATTTTTACATCAAAATAGTTTAACCAAGCTTGGTGGCCAGTTCCTTGGCCTTAGCTTTCTCCAGCTTGGTGATGCGGGCCGTGGATTTGGGGCCCATGATGCCACCCCCCCAGTGACGACGGATCTGGAAGACAAGTTTGAACAGGGTTAATGGTGCACTTTTGTCTTTGGAATAACCAGACCATTTCAATGGAGATTTATTTCACCAACAACTCAACCATTATCTTAATACTATACGATGAACGCTCACCTCCTCGTATCTGTCGTTGTAGTTGGTCTTGATGGCTTCCACAAGCTTGGCAAGTGCACCTTTGTCCTCACTAGGAAAGAACAAAGCCAGTCAGTATTATGTTGGAAGTGTTCAGAGATTGAGCAAGAAGGTACGAGTTGCCTCTTTACCTCTGTTAAAAGCTCAATAGCCACATGTCAGGGTGATACAATGATTGTATCACATTTATATTTTGTATAATGTAATTGCATAATTGAGACAATTTAGGATACAGAATGTATCAAACAAGTACTTTTTTTCCTTAGTTATTCAAAATCAGCCAATAAGTGCAATGTGCAGCTAAATTGTCTTTTCAAATGAGCAAAGTTTAATTGAGCACAGCAGGCTGCTTGTGCCTGGGTCAAACGAAAATTAAACTGCCACCCCCCCCCTCATATTTCAGTAAGAATACACCCCATTACATGAGAACCATCTGAACGCAGAAAGTTAAGTAACAAAAAAAATAATTCACCAATACTTTTTACAAAGTACCAAACTGCTAACTTTCCCTTAGTTTTCCCTGCCAACAACTCAAAAGTAATGACCAATTAGTCATCTTAATCCATTACTGACTAGTGCAGCAAGGCCAAAGGGAGCTGTGGCACATGATCCTCTCCCCGCTGTGTAAACAGTTCATTGCGTCTCTCCTTCATTCTTTTGAAACGTCAAGGTAAAGTACTAATGTGTGAATCAAGACTGAATACAGCCTAATGTGTATTAAGAACCACACTGACTGCGAACCAAATGCTTTGTAAATATTTCACCGATTTTGAAGGACTTAACGAAAAGGCTCATATTGATTTGAGATGCAAGTCAGTTATTAAAATTGATTTTAGCCAGTCCAGACATTTATACCAAGTGGCCAAGTTCGAGGCGTGCATCAAAATGTTATCACCAAACCCACCAACTGTACATGTCACACTTGTGCGCAACGCTGTTCCGGTTGTCATGCGTGTACTTACGGGTTTATCTGTGTGAAGGCAACTGAAGTGCAGGTCTTCCTGTGCACCAGTCTGCCCAACCTAGCCTTGCCCTTGATGATGCAGTAAGGGACGCCCATCTTGCGGCACAGGGCGGGCAGGAAGACGACCAGCTAGAAGAAACACAGGAACCAAAGAGGAGGAAACGTTTTTAGGCATATGCATTTTTGAACCACTGGTGACATGTTGACAATCTGTCATAACATTTATCAGGGATTTGATGAAGAACTGGAATATCCACATTGCAAAATGTTTTAGTTAAAAAAAAAAAAAAAATTGCATCCTTGGGTTGTGGTCTCTGCTCAGGGTTAAAAAGCTCGTATGTTTTAATCCACATAGAGGATTCAGGTGAAGAAATTCAGACATCATTGCAAGTGACCACCTCTCTAGACTGAATTGTACCAAAACAGCAGGTCCCATGTTGACATTTGTCTTGGTGATTTGGTGAATGTATGAACTGATATTTACCTCAATTGGGTCCACATCATGGGCGATGACAACCAGCTGGGCCTTCTTGCTCTCCACCAGGGTGGTGACTGTGTTCACACCTGAGGGAAAGGGAAATATAAAATCCTGTTAATTTCCACTCAACAAGTATCCTTCCCTGACAATATTATAGGTTTTGGCCAATGCTCAGGGTTAAAAAGCTCGAAACCATCATTAAGAATTTCAGGTGAAGAAATTCAGGTCATCACTGCATTGAGGCCAAGTCAGTTAAAGCTACACTAGGAAACTTCACAGGGTCGCTCCAAATGGCAGCAAGAGGCAACTAAATCATTTGAACTTCCATACCAAGAAATCGTGTCACATTGTGTTAGTAAACTGCACACAGCATGTGTGCAGTTTAGCATCAACTACAAACTTCACAGATCAAGGTTTTCGGTTCTTCTGTATGTCTCACCTGCACGGAGCACAGGGGGCCTCCTGGTAGGAGTATCTCCCTTCCCAGCAGCCTTCTGCTCAGCGCGGGCCAGCAGCCTCTGCTTCTTCTCCTGCTTGGTCTCCGGCCTGTACTTGTGGGCCAACTTGAACAGCTGTGTGGCTGAGGAGGAAAATGTGGATGGTCATATTACAATCAAACCGTCAGCCACCCTATAGCGGCTGCCTGCTCAGTCTGGTCTAAAGGCAGAGAACGGAAAAGTATTTCAGGTAATTGCATCAGTGATCTTGGTGGGAATGTCAGCATTGCTGTTATGATAGCAAATATTCTTTCACATCATTTGCAACAGTTGTTTATTAAGAACCACTTAGCTATTTTCTTTATATTAGGGCATTGTCTTCAATCAGTCAAATAAAAAAAAATGACTGGCTGCTTTATAGTTCAGATGCAAGATCACAACCCTCTTCTCCCTGCAGCTTACCGGTCTGGCGGTCCAGAGCCTGGGTGAACTGGTTAATCGCAGGGGGAACCTTCAAGCGCTTGTACAGGATGGAGCGCTGTCTCTGCAGGCGGATGTAACGAGGCCATTTCACAAAGCGTGTCAAATCACGCTTGGGCTGGATGTCCTGGCCTGTGGGGAAGGACAAGACAGTGCTGACCATTCGGCATGAAAATGAGGTTAAGCTGTTGTTTTTAATCTTAAGTGCATCAGCGATCTTGGTGGGAGTGTCTACATTGTTGTTAAGATAGCAAATATTCTTTACATCATCTGCACTGTGTTGGAGATGGCGCCATCACAAATACTGCATGTTCTCAAATGCCATCTGTGGCTACTTACCAATGCCAAAGTTCTTTGGCCTCTTCTCAAACAAGGGGTTGACCACTTTCTTGGCCTCGTGCTTCTTGGCCACAGAAGGGGCAGGTGCCACCTTCTTCCCCTTAGCCTTCTTTCCCTTAGGCTGTCAAGAGAAAAAAAGTGTATTAGGGTACATTGAAGATCAAGTGTTCTTTAGAAACCAAAACCTGCATGACCTTGACAGTGGCTTTAGCTCAGGGTTAAAAAGCTCGTGTTTTGAATCCACACATGTGATTCAGGTGAAGAAATTCAAAGCATCATTGCAAAAGCCAGTGCATCTTAAAAGTTGTTGCCAAGCTAGGTAGACTCACAATATTACCCCTGGAAAACATACTTCTAACTTAAATGACTTCTTTTTTTTAAACGCATAAGCACTATTAAGGTTCTGTTGGTTACACTTTGACATTTAAATGACACCACGATCATGTCCAATTGCACATGAAGTGTCCAAATAAACAGGGCACCTGGTTTCATCTTAATAACCATGTGGCATCAGCACTCTGAAAACAGTAGCGTTGTTTTTCGTGTTCTAAACGATTACCCCAAATCACATTAAGGCTTTTTGGTGTCTAGGAGAAACTCCATTAGTAACCACAATCTCAGGACAAAGGACTGAAGTAAAGCTAGTCAGTTAGCGCATAAAGCAAGCTAAATCCCCTTGTTGTGTTACCAACACCGTCCATCTTCATTAACTTAGTACTTTACCTAACAGCATGCCACACAAACCGAAGAGAAGACTAGCTAACTGGCTTAGTTAGCTCCATCACTGATGCGTCCTATAAAGACCTATCTTATTTGAGCCACAGAGACTTTGCTCTTTAAATTGAGATATTGTACTAATAAACAAGTGTACTGCATTCGAGTAGAAGCACCGTAACGTAACATTAACAATTCTACAACGTCGCACTAGCCACAGGCACTGCCCGGGCCCGTTAACGTTATACTACCGGGACAGCCAGCCAGCCAAGCACCCATGTCAAGAAGGTACTGGTCTATTTTAAGTCATTCTGACATTAGCCACAAAATAAGACAATATTACTAATAACTATGGTCCATATTCACGTGCGAACAATTAGTGGAAACTGTCGAATCTGCTACATAAGTAACCCGTGTTCAGCAATGTTAGCGTTAGCTTCCTCGTAGGGAGCCACAGGACTACGTGAACCGGCTACACCGGGGTCACTTAAAGAGAGATTCTGGCAAAAACACCACATCATCGACACGCAATACCGACTTAATATAAAAGGGTTGACTTCATACAATTGATAAGTGCAATCTATAACATGAAATAATACATTCAGACAGAGATTCAAATGGATGCAAAAAACTAAAGTATTTCCTCCAAAGAATTAGCTGTGCACGCACCATGTTGGTTCAGACAGAAAGGAAGACCAGAGCATTCTGGGTAGGATAAATACCGCGATGCTTCCAGCCTGGTTACGTTGTTTCCTAAGCCCTGGTCTGGGGTCAGATTTCACCGCTGCACTTACGCGATTCAGTTATTCAGAAAAAAAACCCTCATACCGATCCAGGATCAGCGTTAATCCAGGTCAAATTTCCTCGTACGTCATATTTAATGGACAGCAGTCCATGTTGTTTTTGTCTGCATGGGTTATTTCTATTCTCATAAAAATAACGTTACCGGTCAAAACTATGTATTACCGGGCAAGGAGCTGTTACAGTGTTATTAATGTAATGAAACTGAAACCATGACAGTTTTCTGTGTATGTACTGGACGCTATAACCTACTTTAGTGCCTCATTCATTTCTATGATGAAAATACTGAATAGCTGCTAATACTACGTGCTTGTCTGGCTGCTGTACCCATTCTGTTTATTTTGGTGGTAAGCTCGTGGTCTGAATGGGGTGTCGGTGTTGGGCAGCTGTGTAGCCACTAGCCAGATGAGCTCAAAGTAAAGAGACTCTCCTCCAAAGCTGCAGATAGAGATGATATCAGGTCCATGATGGACAACTTCACAGAAATCATCAAAACGGCAATGCATGTAAGAGCAAGAAACACTGTCTGTTAAAAGTGATACCTCAAAACAAGAGGCACCTGAGCTGCCTGATGTCCCACCATAATCACCATGACACATTCAAAATGATCAATCATGTTAATAAGGCCATTAATTCAGCCAATTAATGCACTTGTTAAAAAATATCTCCATGCCAACATACTTTTCTTCACATAATGGGTGGTTTTAATATAAGCTCAGTATCTTTAAGCATGAAGGAGTTATAGTAGTTTTAATAAAATCTGTTTCCTTATTAATATGCAGATTTATGCCATAAGATGCTCCAACATCTAATCAGATTGAATCTATTGTTTCTATCAGGTATTGTCAGGTCTCATGGCTATCCCTAAGGCATGAGTTTTTTGTTTGTTTTTTTAGATGCCAATTACCAACTTTTATTTTGAAATTTACCCTGAATACACTTACACTGTTCCTCTGCCTCACAAGCTCCAGTTCCTTTTGTCACTGTTAAAATAACAAGTCTTTGTTTTCTATAAAAGTGCTCATTTGTGTCAGTATGTGTCAAGTCCCTGCACAGACCGGCACCAATTAAAAAATAGAGACCAAACATTGTTGTGGTTTGTCTAATTTGTTTTTCTGGTGTAAGAGCTGTCTCTTATTTTTTAAATTTTGTATTAATGCACTGCCTTAGTAGAGTAATTAAACCGTCCTAAGGGCCATTTTATGTGTTATCCCATTGGTTCTGTTCTACTTTTTCCAGTTTATCTTTTAAAGATATACAGAGGTTGATTAAAGAAAATCCACCATCTAGATGATTCAAAAAACTTCCAAAAATCCTATCCTGTATTTGCAACAGCTTAATATACCTGTAAACCATTATAACTTTGTTCATAGTTTAATAGTTTAGAACTGCGAGTATGAACTTCTTTTTTAAGTTTGCTTTTGTGATGCAGTTTTCATTTTAAAGATTTTTCTTTATAATCCACCAATCATTAAAACTAATAAATGGTTTTATATTTTAAATCAAACTGCATTATTTTTCTCATAGTTTCGTAGTCCCACCACCCCAATTATTAGACCAAGTAGGTGAAAGCAGGATTCAAAGTGAAATTAAGGCATGCCTTGCCTCATGTATTCACTTAAACACAATAACAAGACATTGACCACACAGATGAAAAACAACACCTTTTACTTTACAGCCTTATCACATCTAAACCAACATATATATCAAGAGGCATAAAGAGACAAAGATGGTTCCATGTGTTTTTAATGACTTTTGAAATGCACCAAAAAAAAAAAATATTGTCATTAAATCCCAACCATCTATTAAAACCAAAACAGGCCTCCATTAGGCTGAAAACGTCTATGGGGTTAAAATGCAGCTAAAATCCACAAACTGAACCCCAAGGGAAGAAGCACTAGCTTGCCTTATTACACCGGTTTCCTTCCCAGGCTGACTTCTAAAAAAAAAATATAATGCAATAACCAGCAGATACTCAGGATTTAACAATGAAATTAAACAAGACTCAAAATTCATGATCCAGGCTAGCTGACATTAAAGAGGAATACCACTCCAAATTTTACTCATATGGTCTACTAAAGTTAAATATTTATTTGTGAACATGAACAGCTGTCTCCCAAAGCCAGAAACCAGAGCACCAGTACTTGAACCTGTGACATCATCAAGATGTAAAATGTGGAGCGGTTCCATGGAGGCTGAACTGGGAAAGATGGTTAAGGGTGAAAAGTTTCCGGATAAGCATACAGTTTCTGACAGAGATTGTTAAAATACTACAGAAAACTCAATGAGTATAAAATCTCAACTATCCTGTAGATCCACACAATCAGTCCCTCTTCACTGTCTATGGAGCAGGTGGCGGTTTTTACATCAGGAGCATCACCAACAAGATCACAGATGTAATTCTTAGTTCCCTGGTGTCTAACTTTGGGGCAGAATAGCTTATGTTCAAATATTTATCGCACCGTCTTAGACTATAACATGAATCGTTAAATTGAGTCCTCCATCAATACAACACATTCTGCCAGTAACCATTAATGACAAACCCATACGGAAGTCATTTTGGCAGTGACAAAAGTCTTGGAAACAACATAAAACAAATGGTGTATTTACACCATTTACAAAAATCACAACGCTATTTCAGGACTGACTTTATCCTATTAGTTTTTGCAAAAATCTCCAGAAACTCCATAGCTCATTTAGATGCTTTATCAAGAGAAAAGAGGACAGTCAGCCATAGGTGGACATCAGGCTGAGAAGTTTTCCTCAGTACCGTCGATTCATCTTTTTGAACTTCTCATAGTGGTAGTCGTCTGTGGCCTTCTCATTATTTGGACGTTTGCGGTAGTTGGGTGGTGACGGTGCTGGTGATAACATGGACAATATTAGAAGTTAGATTAACCAACAATTAACCAGAGTTATTAGGAATTACTGTTCTGACTGTGCCTTGTATACATATACACTAAAAGTGACTGAAAGCACAGTTCATACATTGCAAAAGAATCAAATATCTGACTCTGACTATCTGAAAACATTTCTTTTGTACTGTTAATCTTTTAAACTAAACTTTTAATAGCTGCTGCTTTTATCTAGTATATGTATGTAGGTCTCTCTAGATGTGTGTGTCTATGTGTTTTTTTTTTTTTATTGCAATGTGTAATGTTAGACCATTTAATAAAATATTTGTGGAAATAAAAGAAAGCTAGGCCTCTCTCTCTCTCCCTCTCTCTCTCTCCACATAATTTCTCTCTCTCCATACACATAATTTCTATTGGTATCTTGAGGCTCAGTGGCGATGTGCTGCTGATACAGGATCATATGGTTCAATGTGGGTCGGTGCGCTCTCTTACCCTCTGAACCTGGTTTCTCTGTGTCACCCACACGCAGCGGCCTCGCTTTGGGCTCTTCTCTGTGTCTGTGGTGCCTCTGTGGTGCGTTCACATCCTCACGATAGACTGAGAAAAGAGATTCATTCATACAATGAGCCAAACATTCACCTCTGGTTATATCAACTTAAACCCTAAAAACGACAACATGGCATCACAGAATTAACTCAATTTTTAGAAAATCAGATTAATAGCACTCACATCGGTTGTGCTGGACATAGTTGACAGCGATGTTGGTGGGTACAAATGATGTGCCATGGTCCTTTTTCCTGTTCCTCTGCTCTGCCAAGAGTTTGGCTTTTGCTTCCTCTGTGTAGATAATGTTTTTTATCTTTGCACTAGAAAGCAAATTAAATAAACAATAGCATGTCAGCAACAGTTAACTTGTTTTGTAGGCCAATGTTATTCTATAAAAACATAGAAACTCTTGTCCACATACTCAATGCCAAGGTCAACCTCAGGGATTCCACTCAGCATCTGATTGGACAACATCTCCTCTGTCTTCTTGGCGGAGTTGACTCGGATGTTCTCGGGCAGTTCATACAGGTGATCCTCTGCGTTCTTTACCTTCACCTTCTGCTCCTCTGCCTCCATCAACCCCTTTTTCTTTTTCAGCTCCGTCTCAATGTACTTCATCCTGTTGAGAATGAGTCAGAGACAGCAGCTGTGTTTCAGAGTTGAATCCCTGCACAAGGATTTAACAGCAAAACTGCACACACACCAATATTCAATCTAAGACTTAAATTTTAAGTTAAGTGTTCTTGGCCAGTTGCACATATGTGATCTCTCAAGATAAAAAAAAAAAAGTCATGAAATTTTCAGGATTAAGAGTTGCAACCTAGGTTGTTCTTATATTTGCAATATCTGCTCTTGAGGGAATAAGGAATATGTTTGGTAGACCTAGTGCCATTTTGAAGAAAAACATAATCAATGCTACTTTTCTGTGTAATAACTATCTAAATGGAATTGCCTATTGTAGCCTATGAAGATAAAGAATGCTTCAGCCATTTGGTTGATTGATAATTATTGAAAAGCTGGTTATTTAAAATCTCAGTAAACTCTGATTTAATTCAAATGATAGTGACATTTTTATTTCCAATTGACACACACCTTACACTTATCAAACATAAATTATAGGTCTATTAAGTTGAACCTCCACACTTCAATATAAAGCATACTTACATGTCTGCATCCTCATCTCTTCTGTTTGTTTCAGCAGAGAACGAGGTGCCGAGGTTGAGGTCTGTCTCCTCTTCTTTTCTGCATATGGGAAAGAGATTGTTTTAACCAACATCATGCCACATAAGATTGCACACATAAAGAGCACACACTTTACTACTAAAAAAATACTTAAAATCTATCAATATGAGTGGTTAAAAGTGTACGTTGCTTACATGTCCCTACTCCAGTCTTTGACTTTCTTCATGTCCACAACCCCCCCTGTCTTCAGTTTAAATGGGTCATCCTGTAAAAGAGATGCAATAGTCACAGATGTAGCTTGCTAGCTAGTTTTCAAAAGCTTAACACTTAAATATCAATCATTTATATCAATCCAGGCGGACTATAAATAAATACTTAAAGCCACCTACCTCAATCTCGGCCTCCAGCGGTAGTTTTTCCCCCGCCATCATGTCGGACAAACTAGTGAGAATGAAATCTAAATATTAATTTAATTCTAATTTTGTTAAAAGCAAAACTTAATTAGGTATATGAATAATTTAGAGTCCTACCTGACCCCACTCTGTCTTTTCCGCAGACTCTGAAGTTCTTTCGCCTCGTCCAGTTTTGCTCTAAATGAAGGGGGAGCAAAACATAACTTCAACCACATGAAGTAATTAACTGATGTTGGCCAAACAAATTCAGCTGAGAAATCTGTGTTTGATAACAGTCAGCATTGCGGTTGGCGTATAAAATTAGCTAGCAAGCTACCTTACAAGCTACTTAACGCTGGAGGATTTGAGTTATTAAACTTTACCTTACATCGGCAGTCACCTCATCATCCTCCTCGTCGTCGGATGACTCCCTTCTCCTCCTGAACTTCTTACCTGACGACATCCTTTCAACTTGCTTTTCAGAGCTAGATAAACAAATGTTTATTCTAAGTAAGTTTCTCGGCTATGCGCGGTGGCAGAGTGTTGTGTTGTGGGACACGTTTAACTGACGTACAATACCACGTCACTTCCGTAAACAAGGACCTGACGTCTTCCGCTCTTTGAAGGCTCGAGAGACAGCCTAATGTTAGGGTATCTATCTATCTATCTATCTATCTATCTATCTATCTATCTATCTATCTATCTATCTATCTATCTATCAGTTTGCTAGTCACTGGCATAAACAGAGACAACTGGATTAAACTCTAGCAAATTGCTATCTCAACCCCGCGAATACCGACTAACGATACATAACTGAAAACAATAAAAAGTAAAGAAGATGGGCTTTGAATGGAGAGCGCCATAACATACACACAGTGTGCAGGAGATACAGTTACTACAGAGGAGAAAAGCGAGTTGTCAGGGTAACTTGGCGGAGTCCCTGACGTTGCAGCAGCTCCTCCTCCAGCCTGTGAGTGCCGTGCTGACCGGGTAGGGGAGGGGGAGGCTGGATGGTGGGCTGGGGCATCGCGTCGGTCGGCTTCTCCATATCTACCTATCGTCGGTCGCATATATTCACCCAGCACGGTTTGTTTACAACAAGGATGAAAAATACTGAATGTCATCGTGACAGCTGCCTTTGTTGGTAAATATGGAGCAGTCAGTTATCAGTTGTTGTCTTCGCTGCAGCAGACAAATACTTTGTGAGCGTGCGTTGGGAAAACACAAGGCCTTTTAATTTGCAGAGCTGTCAATTTTTGTGGGTGGACAGGTAGCTGACGCTAACTAGCTAGCTAATGTTACGGTTCTAACTGAAAACAGACGGACAAAACAATAATTTGATGACTTATGTTTGAGACGCGCTGGATATATCGTGTTTTCGTTGTTTGATACTAAAGGTAGCGTTAGCTAAAACAGCTTGTCATCTAAATTGCAACATTCTAGTAATTGCTGCCCTTTCAAATTAGTAGACCTCCGCCTGAGGTGACTGAGTGAATATGGCTGAACAAGACGTTTGTCCCCACCTGGACTCCATAGGGGAGGTAACCAAAGAGGAACTGCTCCAGAAATCCAAGGTGGGTTTTCTTGTGCCTGTCCGACAGTAATTTAGATGCTCTGCACAGTGTCAAGGATGTCCAGTCCGCTGAGAGCTCACGGGCTCTTTGTGTCATACCAGTGTTAAGTGTCAGCTTAAGACTTTATTAGGGCTGTTGTGTGACAACCTAGTGCACATCAGTCCTCATTACAGTTACAATAATATGAACTGGAATATGTGCTAAACCTGTATTATGTTATGTTATATTATGTTATGTTATGTTATGTTATGTTATGTTATGTTATGTTGTCCCTGTGGCTTGTGGTGCTCGATTATGTATCTAAAGCATCCTGTCTGTTTTTACTTCTAACACACTGAAGTCAAAAAGCTAAAGGCACAATTCCATGTGTGGACATTTAGTTTTCTATTCTATTCTATTCTGTTCTAATCTATTCAATTCAAGTTCTCTGCCTCCCTCTGCAGGGAACTTGCCAGTCATGCGGAGCAGGGGGCCCAAACCTGTGGGCCTGTCTGCAGGTAGGCTGGGACTCAAATGTATGTTTTTCCTGTTTATAATCTCCTTTTCCCTTCAAAGGTAAAGGCTACTTTAGCTAAACATATTATGGTATTAGCTTATATACTTTGTTGCATAAAATATGGTAATGCCTTGCCAAGTACATTTTCTAAAAACATTGTGTATGCTTGTGTGAGCAATTGGACCCATTGTTATTGTTCCAGTATAGTTCTATCAGATTTAGTGAGCATTAGTATAGCAAAGAAAGAAACAAAGATAGAAAGAAAGAAGGAAGTTGAGCTTATTCTACCGCTGCACTAACTGTAAATAAATCACTTTGGATACGAAGGTCAGGTGAATTCCTAAACAATAAATGATAATGTGAGCTATTTTAAATAGTCATAAATACAATAGTTCTCAAATTCAGCAAATATATGTCCAATTACAGTATAAATTCATATTCTGGTGTTTGATATACCTAATAATATGGAATGGAAGTTCTAGTATAAATAGTGCACAGGTAAATAGGCTTTGACTATACGGTTTTAAATGTGAACCATATCAAAACAATACTCACAAGTGGCTGATTGAGTTAAAGTTCATTGTTCCTGCTAGACTGAAGACCTCATCAACCTGCTCTAGTCTAGCTCACCTGAACACTCACCTGAATAAATCCCTTCAAATTCCTTCAACCGTTCATTCAGCAGCATACAGACATTGCTGTTTACATGAACATCAGGCATTGCTTCACAATGAACCAACAACTGGAGAGGTGTGATGAAACAAAAAATAAAGGTTTAAAATGAAAGAAATTTCAACTCTTCACTTTGAGGGAATGAATGACTAATTTTGTCAACAGTATACTAATTGATCCAGTGTAAAATAGGTCAATTTGTCAATAGCCTATGAGGTTAATGTTCTGACAAACTCTAGATAGCTTGTTCAGCGTAACACATTGTACTTGTACTTACATTCAGTGTGAATATTTCTGTGAACTTCAAAGTACAATTCACTCTCTGCCATTGATTCAGAGTTATGCCGCCTTTAAAAAAATACTTTAAATGGTACAGTGACCTTTCTTATCATCACAATTTTCATATTTGCCCAGCTGATGAATATTTGGCACTTCTTGTTCATATTTCGCAGAAAGACGTTGAGCGTAGGACATTAAGCAAACATGCAAATCAAACATGCAAACCAGTGCAACTTAGAGGAAAGCAATGGCTGAGATTGTATTGCTACACGGCACTTTTGTAGGTATACTTCCAGGAGTGAAAATAGGTTAATTCTGGGGAAATTATTAATCCCAAAACTGCACCTAAATTGGCATAAAAATATGTGCAAATGTTTAGCTCATGTCAATGTATCAGTAATGTTAAACATACAATAATTCAATAATTCAGAATGCTGTGAGTGCATACATGTTTGTGTATTTGAGGTAGAGCTGCACAATGAATAGAACTTTTTTTTTTTATAATTGTGTGTGTGTTTTAACTGGGTAGGAGTGCTAAACTGCTGATGGTGATTTGTGGATTTGATTTTCTTTACACTTAACCAATACAATGTTTCTGTGATGCAGAACGACTGCCCATATGTTGGTTGTGGAGAGTCCTACTCCGATCACAGCACCCTGCATGCACAGGTAACATTTTCTCACACTGAATATCTCAGGTCTCTGGTTAAAAGAAGCAAAGTGTCACATTAATTCATTTGAAACAGAAGGTATCCCACATCAGTTTATTAATCCATTCTGTGTCTGTGCTTCCTCTATAGGCTAAGAAGCACAACCTGACTGTGAACCTGACCACATTCAGGATCTGGTGTTATGTGTGTGAGAGGGAGGTGTTTCTGGAGCAGAGGCCTGCCCTGGTGCCCGTGGCTGCCGCACCCCACCACTGTAAAGCCACGGAGCAGGTACGGCTTCGCTCCAACAAGGTCAGCTCTGCTCATTACTCTCTGGTTTTCTGTCAGTCTCTCTCTCTGTTTTATCTTTCCTGCTTTGAACAGAAAAGCTACAAATGCAGATGTTATTTTCGATTTCACACAACCGGTGCCTCTCTCTTTATAGTTCTTTATAACTCATTTTCCCAGGATGCAACGCCTCAGCCAGTAGGTCACCCATTAAAAGCAGTGCCCATTGCTGTGGCAGAAGAAGAAGGTTCAGAGTCAGAGGAGGATGAGCTTAAACCCAGAGGTACGTTAACTCCTCCTTAAATTCTCTAAATTGATATGATGTTCTTGAAGTATTTAGTTTAGTTTAGTTTGACAACTGTAAAAGAAAAAAAAAGAACATTGTCAAGGATTACACAATAAAATCAAAGACTTATTTCCATTGTGGTCCTTGGTTGTAAAAGAGACTTGGTGGAAGGGTGAATGGCACCATACCATATCAGTGAGTATAGTTTTTATTACATTTAAAATACTGAATAAACACTAGCACTACATTAGAAACATTAAAAACGAGCTCCTCAAATCATGTCTGTGATTATTAAAATCTGATCACTGTGGGGCTTTTCCAAGTGCTCATATCATCAGATCACAGCTGTCATATTTAAGAGATATAATTGCTTCGAGGCCTAAAAATAGTTACCAGCCCTATTTCATTAAATTGAGACTAGCAGCAATGATTAACCCTCTCTGAGGTCTTCTCAGTGTGACTTGTTCTGAAAAAGTGGGGTTAATATTATGTTAATCCCAAAAGCCATCTGTTCAGTTTTATTACTTTAGCACCTGCTTCTGACAGTACAAGATAGTAGTATTGCTCTGGTTTCTGTTGTTTCTAGGCTTGACAGGAATGAAAAATATTGGAAACTCCTGCTACATGAATGCAGCTCTTCAAGCACTGTCCAACTGGTGAGGTCACTTCCTCTCTAACTGCTTCACTACATTTGGTCAACTAGCAGGAATGTGTGCGCATGTGTGTGTATGTGTGTGTCTTTGACTCTGTGTCTGTGTTTATGCATGCTTTCTCCTTTAGAACATAAATGGTGTTGTTTATTGAATCACTTTCCTTTCTTTCCTCTCTAGCCCTCCTCTCACCCAGTTCTTCCTAGATTGCAGTGGACTGGTCCGGACCGATAAAAAGCCGGCTCTGTGTAAGAGCTACCAGAAACTCATCTCTGAACTCTGGCATAAAAAACGGTAAAGCACATATAGTAGTGACATAAAATTACTACATTCTGTATGATAATCAGTCTTTTATGTTAAACTGCCTTTCACACTGACCTCCCTCTCAGGCCCAGCTATGTGGTCCCTACCAGTCTGTCCCATGGCATCAAATTAGTAAACCCCATGTTTCGTGGTTACGCACAGCAGGTAGGGGCAAGCTCCCAGCAGGTAGGGTCCTAACTACACCCGGCACCACCCTATTGCTTGACACTCATCTGTTTCAAACTGTGACCCTACCCATTTCTCTCACACCGCCCTCCAAAACGACTCCTGTTTTTGTGGCTAACCTCTTTTGGTATTTGCTATTAACACCCAAAAGTTTGGTGTGAGGTGTGTGTCAAATCATTCACCTAATCATATTTTAAAAATGCTTTGATTGATCTTTCATTTAGGCTTGGTGTGGGTTAGATTGGAAGTGTCTGGTTTTGTTTTACTGATTTTGTTTGCCATGGAAAGTGTTCAGAGTTCTTAAATAGTGATGAGTTGTGCCTGCCTGTAGTGGGCATGATGAGTGTAGTTCTCCTTGTTCCACCTCTCACCATTATACACAATGATTGTTTGTCAGAAAGACAAAGTGCTTTTCTCCTTCCATCCTATTTTGATAGTAGTCAGATGTACATACTCGTTCTTTTACCCATTCACACATTTACTGCTTCTCTGCAAATCTCAATATCTCTCTGTATGTAGCTGTACTCATACATCCTCCTTTTGACTTTGTATCATGTGCCTTTGTTGTTATGAATAGACAGACATTCTCCCTCTGTTTGTACTTGGAAACAGGACACTCAGGAGTTCCTGCGCTGTCTGATGGACCAGCTGCACGAGGAGCTGAAAGAGCCTCTGGCGGAGTGTAGCATGAGCGGTGAGGGAAGTGACGGGGACGAGAGACGGGATGGAGACCGCTCCCCGTCGGAGGATGAATTCCTGTCCTGCGACTCTGGTTCCAGCAGTGACCGGGGGGAGGGAGGAGGAGCGGGCGAGGCTGAGCTGCTCATGCAAGACGAGTGTGACGGGGTCAGGGCACCAGCGGGGGGGATGGCAGGCATGGGGCCCGGTGGGGTGATCTCGGAGAAGGAAAGGCTGAAGGAAAGAAGGGTATCAGGCTCACCGCTCCGTGGAGGCTCGCAGGAAATGGACGAGGACGCTGATGTGGATACGGCAGCCGAGGGGGGGGTTCCTGAGAGGGGGGCCGAGGAGGAGCCGACATCAACCCCAAACGCTGAGCTCCAAAGCCAAGAAAATAACCAGACACCCAGTGCAGCACAGGGGCAAGGCCAGAGCAACAACACTTCAGGTATAAGACCAACAGGATTATCAAAGTCAGAACATTTGAAAACCATGGCATGCCACCCAATTTGGAGCGCCATTCTAATTTTTGATGGAGGTTTAGCACATTTGTCAGTATCTTGTATATTCCTAGCGTGTAGATCCTTTCTGTCACTAAACTGTCTATTGTGAACATCTGTCATTCTATATTTTAGAGCCGGACAATGAGGCGTCAATGACCCAGTCCCAGTCCAATCCCTGCAGTCCTGTACGCACCCTTCAGGAGTTGCACCCCAAACTGTCCTCCAGTCCCCCTCGCTCCAGCCCCCTCCGCTCTGCAGGCCCTGCATACTCCTTCAAAAAAGGTGAGCAAGTGTCTGGTTTGGAACACAGTAATTCACAATTTCTCTCATTCACTCTCTCTCGCTAGTATCACAGTGTTGAAAGGTGCTACATTAGTCAAAGCCAAATAACTTCAGCCAGATTGAGTTTCTCCTCTATAATCCCCTTTCTGACACATGTCTTCTCCAGCCCAGCTGCTGCTGAGTGCCAGGAAGAAGAAACAGTCTCACTATCGCAGTGTGATCTCTGACATCTTCGACGGCTCCATCCTCAGTCTGGTCCAGTGTCTGACCTGTGACAGGGTGAGCTGTGCTTCAGATGTTCAAACACTGGGGGGAGCTGTTTAATTCAGTCAGAAACTACAGTACATCTACTTGCTAAATAATACTATACTAATAATACAGTCCTTTGCAGCTATGTGGAACACGGACTAAAGGACGCCCTGTGTAAACATGTTATTTTGATTAATATTATCAGGGAATTGCAACACTAGAGGCGTCCTTAAAGTTGTCACAAAACAACTGTTGTGGTGTTGAAACCATTTCACACATGCACAGTTCGATGCTGTCTGGTGCTGCGTACTGGCAAAACAACGTAAAACAAAATACACTTTTTGTTAACTCCAATCCCTTGATATATCATATAAATTTGCAACCATTTATTAAAATTTGTTGCATCCCATATTGTTGTATGTAGATATGTGTGAGCTACAATACATGGCTGTTAGTCGTTTTTAATATCTTTGTCATCAGAAACAAGTGTTTGAGATTGCTTACTGGCAGGTAAGGGTGTTGTGGGCCAAATTCAGTGAAACACAGTGACCCCCACTGGATAATGCCACATACATACCTACTTTCACCAACCCCTCTTTCCTCTAGTATCCAAGTGTGGTTTCTACATAGCTGCACAGTGGAGTTTAGTTACATGAGATCCTGTGTTTTGGTAAATGTTAGGACAAAACTGTTCAGGAATGTGATGAATGCAACAGGAGGACAAGTGTTTTTCATCTGATTTGGATTCACATTTCCTCCCTGCAGTATATTTTATTGGCTGTGTCGTAATTTTGGGGCTACACATGCGGTCTCAATGGGAGAGATAAAGCAGTTGGCAGTGTTATACATTCTTTATTGGATGTTCAGGACATTTGGTGCGAAACAATTTTCAGTCACATTTTGATAGATTACTTTTTTTTATTATAATGCTCCAATTAATGACAGATGTTATAGGGCTTTTCTCTATCAGCTCTATCATGTGTGGCTATTGGAAGGAGATGGAAGATCAGGTTAAGGTAGAAGACTCTGCATGATTATATTCTCCTTTTGTGCTTTCAGATTACAGCCACCATCTTCTCTAACATGAAAACCAGTGTCAGTCAGATGTTTAGATGACGCTTTCATTGGAATTTTGTGGCGATTCCCCGATAACAGCTGTGTTTTTACTCTGTCCCTCAGTCAATTTTTTGGCTCATAACCATCATTGAAAGTTTGTTTTGGCAATTATTTAAAATGTGAATCACCAAATTGCAGTATGCTGTATTACATGGATATTTTCAATTTTAAATGTGAACATCTTAATTGATTTTTTGATATTTTCAAACAGTAGTTACCCTAGAGTATTTGGTTTCATATTTTGTTTTATTTGTATCTTACTCATTTCTTTTCTGTTTTTATTTGGAAGATGTTATTGATTTCCCGATTCCCACCCTCAAAGACTTCTTTAGAAAGGTGTACATGTCTCAACTTTGGGATTCACCAGAAGAGCAGATTGTGTAAACACAAATGTGTGAAGATATCGTAAGATAGCGGTAGGCTGAGTGAACCAACCCTGTGGTTGCCTGGCAGGTCTCTACCACAGTGGAAACGTTCCAGGACCTGTCGCTGCCTATCCCTGGTAAAGAGGACTTGGCCAAGCTGCACTCCTCCATCCATCAGAACCTGCCTGCTAAGACGGGCGTGTGTCCTGACACTTACGGCTCCCAGGGCTGGATCTCCTACATCATGGACTCCATACGCCGGTCAGTGGGCGGTGTTTAAGTGTCAGGGGCCAGGGGGGAAGTGAGGGTATTTGAGAGGGAACGCAGTTTTAAATTCAGGAGGTTGCAGTTGCATGTCAATACTGGTGATTTAACTGACAATATTTTATCAACAGATTTTTCTGGTTAAGGACTCTAGGTTTATTTGTAAGTACAGATTAGTATCGGACAGTGTGGTATGATGTGTTGTGCAAGACAGAGATAGTAGGCAAGTTTGATAACTCATGCTGACTATCAGAATAATCACTGTCAAGATAAGTCTGCAGCATGTTTGTGGTTGTAACGACTGCATCTCTTTGCGGTTTGCCTGTGAGCAGGTTTGTAGTCTCGTGTATCCCCACTTGGTTTTGGGGACCCATGGTAACCCTAGAAGACTGCCTTGCTGCTTTCTTTGCTGCTGATGAGCTGAAAGGTAAATCATAGTATGTAATAATACAATACTGTGCTATACTGCTATAATACTATATAATGTGTCATTTTTACATTGTCAAATGTAGGCCAGGGAGTTTTTAGTCAGAACTGACCTTTTCATTAATTGTTTTGCAGGGGACAACATGTACAGCTGTGAAAGATGTAAAAAGTGAGTATGAAGGAACAGTGCATCACTTTGTGCCTTATTCTGTTGCTCTCATTGTTAAAAAACACCGTAAAAGTGCATACTAGACAAGATGGAGTTACATACTTAAGAATAAACACTTAGTTTGCTCAATAAATGTGATTAAAACAACAGTTTTAATCACATTTGTCTGTTTGTCTTTTATAAATATGGGAACTGGGTTTCTTGACATACAGAGATTTTACACAGTATTTCTCTTTTTCTTTACAGATTGAGGAATGGTGTGAAATATTGCAAAGTACTTAGACTTCCAGAGGTACGAGATTTGTCTTTATCTCTTTCTTGTTGTAGAGTTTCACTTGTGGTTAATCTACATAAAGCGTCGCTGTGTGTGTGTGTGTGTGTGTGTGTGTGTGTGTGTGTGTGTGTGTGTGTGTGTGTGTGTGTGTGTGTGTGTGTGTGTGTGTGTGTGTGTGTGTGTGTGTGTGTGTGTGTGTGTGTGTGTGTGTGTGTGTGTGTGTGTTGTATAGATTCTGTGCATTCACCTGAAGCGTTTTCGGCACGAAGTGATGTATTCCTTCAAGATCAGCAGCCACGTATCCTTCCCATTGGAGGGCCTTGACCTGCGACCTTTCCTGGCTAAAGAGAGTCCCTCCCAAATCACCACTTATGATCTGCTGTCAGTCATCTGTCACCATGGCACCGCAGGAAGTATGGGTTTCCTTCATTTCCTACGGATAAAGGCACATCACAAATGTTATTTCCTTTATAGTAAACACATCTCTGAGAATGGGTTACCATGGGCATCATCTGGCTCAGTCGTTTAAGTTCCATGTTTCAACTGTGTTTCTTACCCTTCCTGCTTGTTATATTGCTCTTCTCACCTCTTACCCTCCCCTTGGTGTTTCAGGTGGACACTACATCGCATACTGTCAGAACGTGATTAACGGCCAGTGGTACGAGTTTGACGACCAGTATGTAACAGAAGTCCATGAAACAGTGGTGCAGAATGCAGAAGCCTATGTGTTGTTCTACAGGTGAGCTATGGACGACTCTGAATTGTTGAACAATCACATCAAATCTTTGCTGATTTATAAAAATTGTATTACTATATATTTATTACTGTATGTGTATATTTATTTGTGCAGGAAAAGCAGCGAGGAGTCAGTGAGGGAGAGGCAGAAGGTGGTGGCTCTAGCCAATATGAAGGAGCCCAGCCTGCTGCAGTTTTACATCTCCAGAGAATGGCTTAATAAGTTCAACACCTTCACCGAACCAGGCCCCATCAGCAACCATACATTTCTCTGTCAGCATGGAGGTGTGTGGTATATAACGTGTCTTTCTTTTTGTATTTTTTTGGGGGGGGGGGGTCAGAGACTTGTGTGGAAGGAGATAAATTGTATCGATGTGGTTGCAATTCCTACTGGTCAGTAAAGGCCATAGATTGCTTAATGACCCATTAACCCCTAATATCTTTTTGTCTCTGTCCAGGGATCCCACCTAATAAATACCACTACATAGATGACCTGGTTGTGATACTTCCCCAGAATGTGTGGGAATACCTTTACAACAGGTGAATATGTGACACACAGCCACATCAATAAGAGAGAGAGTGCAGGGAGGCACTCAGTTTGCAGGGAGCACTGCTCTCCAATACAATCCACCAAACTCAAACAGTCGAATCCAAAAGCACCCAAAACATTCTTTTTCAGCGCAACAACACTCACACTGCAATGAGATCTGCCTTCATCCGAGTCTCCGATTATCCATTGCCTGTTTACATTGCGATATTAGATATGTTATTTTAACTTGGCAAGAAGACTGTTCAGGTACTCTGATGCTGCGTTCATATCATATCCAATGTTCTGTAAAGGAAAACTGGGAGAAAAACCTTCAATCCCCTAGTGGTAATTACAAGTACGATGTGTGGGAATCTCTGGTAGGCTCTGATATCTTCTGCTTGGTGTCACGAATTGTGTAAATGTGTCAACACAAGTGGTAAACAGCAGGGAATCCACTGGTGTCACCAGTTCAAGCTATTAAAAATGAAAATTAGCAGTTATAGTCACACTAATACAATCAACCGTACTTATGAAAAGTGAGCAATACCTGCTGCAGTTTGTGGTAATGGTTGATTTTAAAGTAATAAATACAAATGATTTTGGATGTGGGCGTTTTAACAGGTTAAACAGGTGAACACTTTCAAGTTGAAACAACAAAATCATGTTCTTCTGCTTCTTCTGACATGACATGAAGAGCCAGCAAATTAAACAAGGCAGTATGAGAACAACGCTAAAAAAGTATCAAATGGACTACTAACTAAAATGCCGTGTGATAATTGTTCAATCACAGCTATTTAAAGACGTGTTTAACTGCAGTGTGAGTGTTATTGTGCTGAAAAGACATGTTTTAGTCACTTTTTGGGTTCAACTGCAGACTTTCCCTTGGCCCCTTTAGATTGTTTTGGAGGGTAGTGCTCCCTGCAAACTGAGAGGTCCCTAGCTCCACAGTCAAGTAATTGATGACATTTTTGATCAGAATCGATCGGCATGATGGAGAAAACTAGGAAAATAAGGCCCAGGTTGAAAAATAACCAGAATTGTCATTAATTATCATTATTATTAACATTCTGTGAACTTCTCTGTGTGCCTCTGATAACGTCCACAGGCATCTATACCAAGCGATATCTGTCTATTGATATATCTACAAATCTGTCTGTCCTTCTTTCTGTGTCTTCCTGTTATATATATCTGCCTTTCTGTCCCCAGTTTTGGAGGCGGCCCAGCAGTCAACCATCTGTACATGTGTGCCATCTGCCAGGTGGAGATTGAAGCTCTGGCCAAACGCAGAAAAGTGGAGATAGACACCTTCATCAAGGTAAGGGGCTGCATGGCGTAAGGGATTGTGTGTATTTATCCTTTGCTGTATGTCGAATGAGCAGTTTTCTCTTGTCTGTAGCTGAATAAAGAGTTCCAGGCTGAGGAGGCTCCCACCGTCATCCTGTGTATCAGCATGCAGTGGTTCAGAGAGTGGGAGAGCTTTGTTAAGGGCAAAGACAATGGTATGACACCGCAGCTATATAAATGTTGTAGAGCAATAGAAGTCCTGCTGCTTCCTGCCACTATAAATATTTTCATGTTTTTTCAGAGCCCCCTGGCCCCATTGACAACAGTAAAATTGGTGTTATGAAAGGAGGACACATACAACTCAAACAAGGTGAACCTCAGTAGCGGTATAATGGAGGAAACGGGCAGCATGTTAGTCATCTTCTCATGAAAGAGTGGGTGGTCTAAAAGTGTTTGTGTGTATGTCTGCCCCCAGGTGCTGACTATGGCCAGATCTCAGAGGAGACGTGGCAGTATCTGCTGGGCATCTATGGTGGAGGCCCTGAAATTGCAGTGAGACAGACGGTGGCCCCAGCTGATCCTGACAGTCTTCACGGAGAAAGGAAGATCGAGGCAGAGACCAGAGCACTTTGAGCTAAAGAGAGAGAGGTGGGACTGCTTGCTTATTGTTGAGAAACACTACTCCGTGCATGCATGCGCTCAAAAAACATTTGGGTTTCTTATAAACTCGCTTGAGGACTAGCCTACTCTCACACATACACAGGCTCACACACAATCACTCTCTTTTGAACCAACTTTACAAATAGGTGGTCAAATGTGGGAATCCTTCTTTTGCAGGCTCTTGATTTTTCCCACCTGATATTTGATATCTTCGGTTAATGTGGAAAGTTTTCCATTCTTAAAATTACATTTACTGGAACACTTGGCTCCCGTAACTGGCGCTGGAACATGCATCTTTTCCACCCACTGTGCTGACGTCAGTCCCATGAGCTCACACATTCCTGCTGGCCAGCGGAGAAGCAAGACCTCTCTGTGCAAGAATAATGGAGTCTGTAAACAGCTGTAAATCTGATCTAGGCTGTTTGGGTGGGCAGTCCATTAAGGGTTTCTGAACTTGGTTTTTCTTTCTTATTATTCCTAGGTTATCTGACTTCCCTTCCACCCCTGCCCTCACAGGAAACTGAGGAATTTGCACCTTGGTGAAGAAGCCTTGTCATGTGCACTTTGTAAATGTAGCAACGCATTATTCCGATGCCCCGTCGCAAGAAGACAAAATGGTACTTAAATGTCATGTATTGTAGTTTATTTATTGAATAATTCTGATCCTCAATGTTACAGTGTAAAATAAGACATCATGCCACATCTCTGGAGCTGTTTTGGGTAGCTGTGGTGTTTCAGTGGCTGCTGTAGTAACTAGGTGTCATAATGCAAACTGTCTGGCTGCGGCAGGCAGGCGACGGGTGTCACAGACCTTGATGCTGAGGGCAACAGAAGTGAATCGCTTTGCTTGATGACTGTCACTTGTACATTTATCTTCATTGGAGGCACCAACCAAGAGACATTTGACAACATGCTTGCCATCGTTTGCCTACTTGTAATATAGATGTACCCACAATTTACTACTTCTTTAGCAACAAGTTGCCTGCACTCACTGTGGTGAGTCTCGGCACCGTGAGAGAATCAACGATCCATACTCTTGCACCTCCCACCTTAAATAAACAGTATTAAACTGAGCCCCTCAGGAATGGAAGTTGCTTGAACCAGTGAAATGATCGGATGAATGAATTATATCAAAATACCACAGCAATTCATTTTCAAACTATGAAACATGCATGCACATAATCCATAATCCATAAACCCCTTCTCAGACTAAATTGTATTTGAAAAGCTTCTAATTGCATGTAACTGGAGCTCCTTGGACTTGTAAAGACCACTCACTGACAGGATCCTGTGTTCTGGCAGGCGCCCAGTTTGTTAGCTGGCATAGATAATAATATTAGGTTGTCAAAATCATATATTGACAATATTGACACTCTCCAGCTCCTTTTATGCCAAGGCTATCCAGAAAAGAGGTACATACATAAAGACAAATATGAACATGTAGATATATAGATATGTAGAGTAAATAAACAGGCACACTTTACAAGAACCCATTTCCTCAACCAATACCAAAAGAGTAGAGAAATAGCAACTCATACATTTATCAATAAACAAATGTAATGCATACCTGGCAGAGTAGAGGGATAGTGGAACAACAAAATGTTTGTTAGCATCTTAACTAGCAAAGATATTTTGATATAACATTACAGATATTACATATATGAAGTTTGATATCTCATGAAATATCAACAATATATTTGTAAATCACCACGTACAAACAGACATTTTGAGGAGATAATCATCAAATAAAAAAAAGAGCAGGGGAAGATTCTACAAACCGTTAAAGCTGAGGCACAAAAGCGAGGGAAACTTGGCGTGTATCGTATAATTGAACACCAATGCACTACCAGCTCAAGCTGGGACAGAGCGGAATATTCTGACAAACTTCACATTAAAAAAACAGATACAAACTGCAAAACTGGCACAAACCAGTCCTGTAACATAACAGCAAGGAAATGTCAATAACTTTTGGTTAATTAGATTCATTTCACTATATAATTTCTTTATTATGCATGTTTGGTTAGCTGGACAGCCTTAAGTTCAGGCCAGTGAAGCTCTACTGCACCTTATGTCAGGGATAATACACTATGAGGTGTGTGCTTATAAAATAATAATATATAAATGATAATAATGCACAACGTGGGGGCTATGGGATTTGCTTCTGCAGATTGCCTTATTGTTAAAGCTGCACTAGGCAAGATTTATGTAAAAACACACCTGTCTTATAAGTCCTAAATCACAAAGTGGGGCTTCAGTAGAGACGAGCGTCCCATCCCCCCGTAATTTAGACACTGTGGATTCACCCTATTTGACCAAATTATATTCTGGTGTCGGGTCCGGATGCTTCTGCACCCACAGGAAGCGAGGGATCAAAACTTAAGCCCAGAATACAGCGTTTCTCTTAAACAGCAGTGGGCGAACGCTCCGTCGAGAGAAAACTGGATTCACCAGTGTTAGATCTTTTGCTTCTCTCATCTGGCTTCTGTGTATCCTTTGGTATAAAGGCATCACAGGCAGGCTGGGCTGGTAAACGCGAGTGTGCTGTGTGCAGTTTACGAACATCACGTTACATGATTTCTGAGTGCTGGAGTTCATACAGCTTTTAAACGGTTACCTCTCGCTGCCATGTGGAGCCACCAATGTTAAAAGTTGCCCAGTGCATCTTTAAATAACCACACGCTATGGAGTGTGTTACCCCGCTTATATCATGGCCACCTGCCAAAGATTAAAAAAAAAAACTTGCTATTAATTCATCTTTCATCTTCATCTTTTATCATTTGTCTTCTGCTCACTGCTGACGTTCAAGAAAATAGTCCTCACTGTATGTAGAAAGTACATTTCTCGGCAGCCACTTGTCAATTATCTGTCGCTTGATTAGTGCCAGCTGATGCTAGCATGTCTGCTATTTAAAAAAAAAAAATGTGGGTAAATACTGAATAAATTCTGTACCCTTAAACACAAAACTGCTTTGGTAGCTCCATCTTGCTGTAATTAAGATATCATCTGTTGGCTCACTAGAACCCTTACATATTGATAGTGTATATTTTCTTAAATTTTGTAATTCATTTTAACAACTACACACCTTTACAACATCACAGTACAAACGAAAGAGTAATGTGTCAGCTGTATGAATAAAATGGGAAAAATTTTGAGTCCATTTGTTTTTATGGATGTGGAATTTTCTAGTAATCATTAACAGCTGAGTTAAATAAACAATGTCCTTCTCTATCTCATTGTTTTTAAAATAAATCATAATGTCATTGCCTCCTGATTTTGACAGCCATCCTTTGTCACCAGATTTCAAAGCATGCTTAACCAGCTGCCCATGGCAAAACACAAAAATAACAAACTAGGCTAGCATAACTTTGCATAACTGTCATGCAAATAATTATAGCCTAGTTCAGTGATTCATTATTATTGATTAATTCATAGATACATTAAAAGAAACAATCTGTAGTCATGAATTAAATTGATGTTTAAATAGCGCATTTAATACTAATTAATATTAATAAACGGTATAAATAAAAATAAAATAAAATGGTATTTAAGTGAGCCAATTAACAATTCCGTTTCATAATAATACACAGGATTTGATGTTGCAATCCTTGTGCCATCAAGGTGAGCATTCATACAGAAGCCCAGTTCAGACGTCAAATGGGTGATGTACTAACCTACAAGGGCATCAGGCGACGCGGTCACCGCCTGATCTAAATGTTACGAGGTTGAGTGAGTGCAGGTGTGTCATGGGGGTCATCAGCTGGGCTCCTCCTCTCACAAATGCCTGGCTGAATTTGGGCCACAACACCTCCAGTAGGATCCACAGTGATGTCTGGCACCTCAACACCAGATAGAGCTAAAGTCCTATTGTCATTAATAGGTCCTAAAGGACCTATGAATATTAAGGCATTTAAATCTCACTTTTTGTTATTCCATTTACTAATCTGTTATCCTATTCATTTTCCATCTCACTAACTGCTTTAGTGTTTACACTTTCTGCTTTGGCCACACTTTATTATTAGGTGACACTTTTTTTTTAACTAAATGACACACAGTCAGTGCTAATAATAATAGAGTACAACACACAGAGAAGTAAGAGGAGCCCTCATTGGCCAACTGTTGGCCTGCTGGCAAACTACCTTTCGCCCTTTGGAGGAGGATAGTGATGACACACGGTCAGGCTGGCCTCTATCTGGTCTGCCAGAACAGGATCAACTTGAAAGATCCCCTTCCCTGACATTGTGCTGGATTGCTAGCATTAGCAACATGCTACAGCCTCCTGACGGCAGATAGAGAGACGGAGAGTCCACAGAGCCGCAGCCGGCCAGTGATGGCTCCTGTTACTTCTCTGTGGGTTGGACTTCATATCACTTTTGGTGTGGCACACTGGCTGCATGTCGTCTCATTAAAAATAGTCATCTAAAAATAAAGTGTGCCTCAGTACATGATGTAAATTAGGAAAGTAGGAAAAGTAGGAGACAAGTTAATTGTGAGATGGAAAATGAACAGGAAAACACATTAGGAAACGCAATAACAAAAACAATTGCCTTAGTTTTGCAAACTGAAAAATGTAAATTCAGAAATTAAATCATTTATTAAAGACAGATCTATGAAATCATTATTAACTAATTTAATTACCATTACGAATTGTTATATGAACTGTTTTATTAACCGTGTCATTTCAACATCAACTAATGACTTTATACATTGTTTTTATTCATCTATTAATCAATTGGTAATATTCACTGAACAAGTTAATAATTATTAGGGTGGCACAGAAAAACCTACTACTGCTAAAGTGTAACGAGCTTCAACGGCCACAAGAAGTGTTAGTAAATACAAATCAGTGACTGCAACATCTTTATGGACAGGTATTACTCAGATCTCAGGTAGAAAGGGAGACAGGAATTGGTGACAGTAGTTCTTGGTGTCTGCTTGTTTTTTTTGTTTTGTTTTTTTTACGTCTTGCATTGCCATTCTTTGCCTATTTGTAATATAGCATTGAAATCTCAAATACAGACAGGAAATGTCAAGAAGTATCCCCATACCAGAATTTAATCATGAGGCAGTCATCCTATCTGGGTATACAGTGCCTTCAGAAAATATTCAACCCTAGTGACTTTTTTCCTTTTTTCCCGCAAACAAGTAATGAATTACAAAAAGTAATATTGATGAGGAAAATTTGTATATGTCTCCTTGTTTTACTTCATCAGGACTGCTGTTTCATCAGTCCTGATGAAACAGTCCTGCTTGCCATAGAGATTCATTTCTTGAGAATGGTTTAAGATGACTGTGAGATGACTGTGTCTGAGGCGTTAAGGTCCATGGTATATGGTAAATTATTTATGTAAGCAGGAGGATGATGTCTAAATGGTCTTCCTTTGAACTCAGAATGAATTATTCAAAGTGGCCATTAATTAGAGGATGTTAACATGTCGTAGATGTTGTTTGCATACAACAAAGCTCAGTTTAAAGATTAAGAATCAAAATGAATTATTGCTGTAAAACCTAGATTCAATGTTAGCTCTTTCTTTGTTGTGTTCTCTACTGTCATGAGTTTGCTTTTGATATATTTGTTGCAGAGGACTGAAGTAGTGAAAAGATGTGGCGTGTTCACAGTCAGCTGCAGATCCTTTTTACTCGTGAACATCTGAGAGAGGTTAGACTTGTAGAAAATCCACTTTATCTCTTATCAGGTCCAACAGAAAGTTTTGCAACAAGCATACATGTATCAAAGCTGCTCAGATATTCACAAGTGCAATAGTCTCCAGAGGGGCTGAAACATTCCCCTGACAATGCATCAAACAAGCTGACAACCCAAAATACCTGAGACCTTTCAATCCAGGTCAGGATGTTCATTCATCGGTGCATCTATTCATTGGTTTTAATTGGTTTTAAGAAAATGTCCCTTTGTCTTAAGAAAACTGTTTTTGTACTCTTTATTGTTGTTTTTCTTACATGTCCAGACTGTTTCTACAAGAAAAAATATTCATACTATGAGAACGTTTAGGCTATGTTTAGTTTGTTTTGTTTTTTTTGGGGTAAGTGCAATGAAAAACGAAGAGAAGTCTTTATATGCGCAATCTCAGCTACATTGTCAAAGAGGCATCAGACAGCTGTCTCACTGAAGAGTTTGGACAGCTTACAGCAGACTGGTGCAATGCAGTGTGTTACATTGTGGCGTTTAGAAATGTTCAGTGCTAAAGTCTTAATCAGCCCCACCTCTGAATTTATGTTTGCTTGTGTTACAGCACACACCTGTAGCTATGCGTGTCAGATGTCCATTTCTCTTCCCACTGATTGAAAATACAAGCATTAGTTGTGGTTGGGCAGAATTCATCAATGACACCAATCTTCATGCATCAGAAAGCATAACGACTTAATCGACCTGTGTTTTCCCTACATTTACAGTGTGGCTGTTGTGGTCATCATAATGGTGATGCTGTGATAACATGGGACGTGTGGTCGATCTGAATTCAGTGGGATGTTTGAATGTCTGTATAACTGATGTAATTGCTCATGACTGGTTACATGATTAAAAATGCCTGGTATTTCATTTGCACGCCTTTTGACGGGTTTTATTTTTCAGAAAAGGTTTAATTAGAACTATAGGCAAAGTAATTGTCACTCTTTAAACCAACCAAATACTTTTTTTTTTTCTAAATAGCTACATGTCCATATATACCTGCCTTGTCCCCCATATTTAGTTAGAAAACAATATTGTATTTAATGATTAAAGGCACCCTCTCCTTCCATCACTGCTTTTCCTGACACTTGAACCTTATTATCTGGATTATTACACTCTCAGCATCATCACTGTACTCATCTCTGAGTTGGAGTAATGAAGATCAGACAGGCACTGACCCCCAATGCATGCTGGGTAAAAATGATCTAATTGGACCTATCCCTTCATCGTTTTTGTGTCACTCTTTCATCCATCAATAAATCATGATTGTTAAATATGCTTATGTGTGTGTGAGAGAGAGAAGAAGAGTGAGTGCGAGCAAGAGAGAGCGAGAGAGAGAGAGAGAGAGATGCAGTTTATCTGTTTTAGAGAAAGGGAGAGAAAGTGGGCAGCTATGATGTCATCTGAAGTCCCCTACTTATGCTGTGCTGTATCTAGCTAGCCCAGACAGAGGCAGACAGAGAGAGGAGCAAGGAGAGCACGCTGATGAAAGGATGTGATGCACACACTGAGCATCCTTGGAGACGGGAGCAGCAGCACACTGTGCAGGGCAGGTAAGAGGAAAAACAACAATTCTGCCTTTCTCTGTTTTAGGGGATAGATGAATGTGCTCCCTCTCATACACACACACACACACACACACACAACTGCAGCTGCTGCATCCGTCCACAATACCAAAACATTAGCATGTGTTCTACTGCATGTGTGTGTGTGTGCCTGAGCATGACAGTGCACTCCACCCACACACACACACACAGCTTTGACACATTGCTATAGATTGCAGGTGTAAATGTTATGTCCAAGCTGGGATGCTTACTTGAACGGTGCAAGGGATACATTTTCTGAAACACCAGGATATTGGTGAATAATTTAACATCCCACACCAGTGGTTTTACAGGCCTTTGATTATCATGCAGAGGATCAGGGGTGTGAAGGTGTGTGTGTAACGAAAGATCCGAGGCTGGCTTTGACAGGGACGCCCCCTGCTGTGTCCCTTCGGCGGGATCGGATGGGTGTGGCAAGCAGCAGCAGACCGCTTCCCACCCTTATGATTAACATTATTGGCACTTCTGCTAATGGCTCTCTGTGTGCCAGTCGGCTTTGCATGATGTCATTACCCAGACAGAAGGTCAGACAGTTTAGTCTAGAACAGGACAAGTTGTGATCTGTTCTAATGAACTGGAATAATTGGTAATTATGTATGGAAATGTCTGTCTGTGCGAGTACAGCCTCTCTGTGGAAGGAAAATTCCATTGCACAGGTTCCTCTGTAGCCTAACTGTTGTTATAAATATGTTTTTGGGATAGACTAGTAAAGCAGCACAACACCTTCTATAACTCTAATGCAAAAAAAAAAAAAAAAATGCTGTACACTGTGCTAACAGATGTTCATGCTATACAGCAGCTTGCCAGCTTTCACATACCAGACAGCCCTACAGCAGCATGTGTATGTGGAAACTTGAGTCTGTAATTAAATGAAATAACTGACTGCTGTGGAGTCATCTCTGTAGTTGTCAGAACAAACTGGATTCTGCTGGGTTTAGGCATATATTTTTTATGTTCCAGGTTACGCACACTTGAGTGATTTCCCCATTTTAGCTGAGAGTGTGCACTGGTCTATGGAGACAGTGCATAAAATAGGCCACGCCCATCGTGGGGGAAACCGCTCCACCTCTTTCCATTCACCTTGTGTGACTGAATGTACATCATTGTCATTATTCCCCAAATGAAACCTGCCTAAAAGCTGTTGTGTGGTGGGATTCCCAGCCAACAAACTTAAAAACTGTGAATTACAGTTTTTTGGGCTCCCGAGTAAAACAAGGGAGCCGTCGAGAAGAAAAATGGGGATCTAGGCCGTAAGGAGAGAGGCGCTGACAGTGGTACATGGTAGAAGAGGGGGAAACTTTGGGACCCTGAGACTAAGTACACTTATAATATGGCCAGTATTTTATCACTGGTCAGTAACTTACCAGTAATTATCTAGTTATATTCTTGTAAGATAACCTAAATGTTAAAATGTGTTTAAGAGCTGCATGCTGTTCTAACATTAGGTTGCTACTAAGCTGACATTACTGAGCCAATTCCTCTCTATAAAACAGATGAGTTGTATTCATGTGTGGGTCTCAGGATAGTTTGCTCTGTATTGACTGCCAGTCCAGGGTGCAAAAGTAATGAGAAATCTCACTGACTGACTTGTTAGCTAACATAAGATAGTTAACAACAATCCACTTTAATAACCAATGTCACGTCAGCGTCACTCAAACTTATAGTCTGAAAAGCATAGCTGTATTTACAATTTTTAAATATGAAGTGAAATTATTCAAAGTCAACTTATTATCTTACCTGGTGATTAAATTAAGAAGTGGTAAATATCGAAGTATTTCACTTCAGGCCACTGTGTGGGATCATTTATCCAGCTTTATTGAAAAAAGACATTGATGGAGGCCAATTAAGTTCATTTTTTCAGTGTACCTTCTCCTCTCTGTTGGAGGCAGTGTGCTGAAATAATTCTTTGACAGACTTGTCTACTCGAAAACAAGAAAAAACTTGTCAGGCTGTCCATATCTGTTAAGATTTCCTCCAGATCGCCGCTTTTGCCGATTTGTTAGCGTTATTGTTTTCCCCCACGGTGGACGTGACTTTCGAAGTATGACACGCTCTGCAGTGTGTCTATGTGTCAGTGTGTCTATGCATAATTTAAATGTAAAATGGCCATATAATCCTACATTTGAATTTAAATTTACCACATGTATGTTCAGTTTTTGGCTCAAAATGAAAATTCAAATTCAATAATATAATTTGCATTTGACATCCTCTTCCTATACTAGTATTGACATTTCATTTAAACAGAGATTTGCACGCTTTATTTTTAGCTTTATTCAAATGATGATGCAAACTAGAAAATTAAAATGTATTTCCCGAACTGCATAGATATGTTTCATGTGATTATGCAATAATGGTGTCAAAATTATAATTGATATCTCATTTACCTTATATGGTTTTGCACTCTTGAATAGGGCATTTTACATTTCATTATCAAAGACAATATTATGCTGCAGTGGCGTCACCAGCATCGGGCTTCCGGGGATTTAGCCGGGAATGTTTTTTGACTAGCCCCAAATCTTTTGAAAGAGGAAAGCAAGGAGATTTTATACTAACTGTCATCGAGGCCAAGTGCACCGCCTTCCTCAAGCACAAGGAAACCCCATCAACAAGGAACCTTGAGGCTCCCTGAGAAGCCAGGAGCAAAGCCCAGCAAATGGCACGACGCTGCGCCAACAACTACTGGCTTGAGCTCTCCTCCAACATACAGGCCGCCTCCGACACGGGTGACATCAGGGGCATGTACGAGGGGATCAAACAAGCAACAGGTCCCTCCATCAAGAAAACGGCGCCACTCAAATCCAAGTCCAGTGAAGTCATCAATGACCGCAGCAAGCCGATGGAAAGGTGGACTGAGCACTACATGGAGCTGTACGCTACAGGGAACACAGTGTCAGAGGAAGCTCTGAACGGCATCGCAAGCCTCCCTGTGATGGAGGAGCTTCGCAAGGAACCCGCACAGGAGGAGCTCAGCAAAGCCATTGACAGCCTCACTTGCGGCAAGGCCCCAGGTGCTGACTGGATAACACCCAACGTCGTCAAACTTGGGAAACCTTCCTTACTGCCACATCTTCACACGACCTCCTCTGTCTCTGTTGGAACGAAGCAGCTGTCCCCCAGGACATGTGTGACGGCAAGATCATCACGCTGTACAAGAACAAGGGAGACCGCAGCGACTGCAACAACTACCGCAGCATTTCTCTGCTCAGCACCGTGGGGAAGGTCTTCGCCCGCGTTGCACTTGCCAGACTCCAGCTCCTAGCGCAACATGTCTACCCTGAGTCACAGTGTGGCTTTAAGGCAGCAAGATCCACAGTGGACATGATCTTCACCCTTCGACAGCTGCAGGAGAAATGCCGGGAGCAGAGGAGACCCCTGTATCTCGCCTTCGTTGACCTCACAAAGGCCTTCGACCTCATTAGCAGAGATGCTACTTGCTTCAAGCTACTTGCGAAGATTGGCTGCCCCCCAAAACTCCTCACCGTCGTAAAATCATTCCACGACAACATGCAGGGCTCAGTCTGCTGTGAAGGAGAAACTTCAGAGGCCTTCCCAATCCGCAGTGTGAGTGAAGCAGGGCTGCGTTCCTGCACCGACCCTCTTCGGAATCTTCTTCTCTCTCCTGCTGTCGTTTGCATTCGGCTCATCTCCTGAAGGCGTCTACCTACACACCAGAGCTGACGGCAAACTCTTTAACCTTGCCTGCTTGCGGTCCAAGACCAAAGTGACCAGCGTGCTCCTGAGGGAAATGCCATTTGCAGATGATGCAGCGCTAGCATCCCACACCGAGTCAGGGCTCCAGGGGCTATTTTCTGTAAATGCCACCTGTAATGCCTACCTCAAAATAAAAATAAGTAACGTAAAGGTCTGGGTCGTTTGAGCGGTGTGTGTGGGTGGCGGTAATGCACCTTTTAAGTTGTTTATCAACCGCCGTTAAGCAAAACCGAAGAAGAAGAAAAGGAGCAGCATATGTGCAGTCGGGAATGTTCGGCTTGTTGACTCCTCGCCTGACAGCACTCGGCTACTCTCGTCTATTTTCCAGGCAAGCAGGTAGTCAACTCAAACGAGCCTAGTACAATACTAGTAAAATACATTTTAATGTTCCGATTTGCATCATCATTTGAATAAAGCTAAAAATAAAGCGTGCGAATCTCTGTTTAAATTAAATGTCAATACTAGTATAGGAAATGTCAAATGCAAATGATATTACTGAATTAGAATTTTCATTTTGAGCCAAAAAATGCACATACAAGTGGCAAATTTAAATTCAAATGTAGGATTACATGGCCATTTTACACATTACATTTCCATTTGAATTATGCATGCGATACGCTTCCATAGCACACAAGCTGTACCTGTCCTCATAATATGTCTCTTGGAGAATGACAATTGGATGCCTGTACATTGGTACTAACATTGTAGCTCGCTGATATATGACCTGCTGCTAAACCTTCAACGTCCCCCTCCCTTTTCTTTCCCCAGGCTCCATTACATCCTAGGCAACAGTCATGGCCTACCAGCGAACCTCTAACTGAAGGCAAGACGTGACAAGATGCAACACGAATCCAACAATGATCAAAACCTCATCAGCTGGATAGAGAACTGCATGTGATGCAGGAGACGTTCTCTTATTTATCAAAGTGACGCCACCTGTAACCAGTTAACAGCTATGACCAAGGCCTGTGATGAGCCTGCACACGATGCAGCAGCTATGAGCCGCAGTGTGAGTGCAGTCTGAGGAGAGAGTCACCAGATGAGTCGTGTCCTGGACTGAGAGAAGTCTGGCTCTACAGAGTGTAACGCACTAAAGCAACTCCTCTCTCTGTGAACCCTCTCTCGGCGCATTTTAAAAAACGAGCTCTGTAAATATTTACATTGCGTGTCTGGCGGGTTCTGAGAGACGGAGAACACCTTGAGACAGATAACACCTGGTTACGACTCTGCGACCTTTCAACTCATGGTAACCCTCGAGGGGCCCTGCAGGTAGGGCTGGCTGTGAGACTGTTGTGGTCTGCGGTCTCTGGAAACACGAGGAAACTCAGCCAAGTCAAACTTTCTTCCGTGCTTCACCTCTTCCTTTCTCAGCCACTCTCTCTTTCCTCGCTGCAGGCGAAGCTTCTGACAGGAGGAAAACTCGCATAAACACATTCCGGGAAAGACTTACTCACAGGCATCCACATAATACTAAATCACTTTCACACACTCCATGAAAGGCTGCGTCAGACTGCAGCAGTCTGAGAAATATACTTTATGTGTGTGTGTTAGTGATGTGTGACTACCTGCACTGGATATCCGTCTGTCTGTCTCTGAGTAACATGTATTACTAGTGTCTGTCTGCCTATCTGTCAGAGGGTGTAGCGGCTCTGTGTGTCCCCACATGTATATTGAAGACTTTGTGGGTGTGCCTGATTCTGTAAGCTGTCTTCTGACCTGTTTGAGCCCACCAAACAGCCATGGGCTGCGCCATGTGTTCGCAGCTGGTTGACATGTTGAATGTATCGGTGAACAGGTCCGGCCGCCGGGCCATGGAGCTCGCCGCCTACCCAGAGGCGCTCCAGGGAGGCTACCACCGAGTGACCGGCCTCCACTACATGTCCTCCTTCTCCGACGCCGAGGACTGCTGCGACGACAGCAGCACAGGCAGCTCTCTCACCATGGACTGGCAAACACAGGGGACTGATGACTGACGCACCTTCACTAGCCAAAAGAGCCGGAAGGGTGTCGTGATACCAACCATGCCAACATGAAAACACAAATACAAATGAAATACGCGGATTTGTTTGCAATAAGAGTTGATTGTGAATAGAAATAAATGCTGTGGAAGACGAAGCAATGTTTATGGTTGTTTTTCTTAAAATTGTATTTCATTTAGCTAACTTAAAGCTGTTTCTTTATATGGATTCATTGCCTGTTTATCCTCCCATCCCAGCTGAGTGTTGTTGCAAATTTCATTGCACTGAGCAGCACCTCAGGACTATTGGACCGGGGCACTAGGCAAATCTAAATTGTTCTGGAAATTTCCCTTGTCTCGCATCCGACCAGCTATCTGACTTGAAATGTTTTTCTGTGTATGAGCACCAACATATATGAAGGAAAGACATGCTGGCTACATCCATGTCAAAAGTCATGAAAACATTCAGATCAATCAATGGTTAAAACCATGAATCTGATTATTTGGATGTGGGGAGGGTTAATAGATTGTCAGCTGCACTGTACACAGACCTTATTAACATAATGTACGTTTTTGCAGGGGTTCCCAACCCTTTTCATGTCAAGGACCCCACATTGATTCACATCAGGCTATGGACCCCCATCTGATATGATGTTACACTAATGGAGTATAAAATCTGAGATGATTTTTGTTGTTAGATATAACTTTATACCGATTTACATAACTGTCTTTACTGAAAGCGAGGAGGCAACATTAGAGAGTGTGAAACTTATGAACAAAATGGTCATCTTCATCCTCAATTAAGCTGTACTTTATGTTTTCTTTTTTTTTTCCATGTTTGTGAACCGCATGGTTATAGGTGTAGGGTACATTAGGTGTATGTTTGTGGCAACATCGTATCCTTGCCTGTGCTTTTAAGCCTTGTCTGTAGACAATCTCTCCTAATTTCAACAAACGACCGGGTTGTCACGCCCGGCCCAGCAGGCATGCAGTACAGTAAATACCATGCCCTGAGGAAACGAGTGGCTGCTGCTCGGTATTCACCACATCAGACACACCGAAGCGTGCCAGGGGTTTTCAGTTGTAATTCAGGGATTCACACGGATATTTAATTGCTGCAATGGGAAAAATTCCGTCTCGTTTTTTTTTTTCAAGCTGTCATCATTTGAGTGAGTGGGTGGGGGCGTCACCGAGGGTACAAAACTCTCGCCACGGACTCACTTTCATCGCCGCAGCGCATAGGCACGAACCTCAGTCGGACCTACGTCTTTGATTTGATTACACTTCACATTGGGTGATAAAAAGAAGACAAAAAAAAACAACAACAATGATGATAAGAAACGAAGTTTTCTCATGTTTTGTTTTCTACGGCGTGCTTCTTGTGGTTAAGATGTACATCATAGCGATAATAACGGGGCAAGTGAGGCTGCGTAAAAAGGTGAGTGGCTTCTATCCAAAATATGAAGTAGGACAGCAGTGATACACAGCTCATAAATGTGTACCATAATGTCAGCAAATTTCACTGAGGAAAAGCATGACTGTTTTCGTTTGTCTTTAAGGCTTTTGCCAACCCCGAGGACTCGCTGAGACACGGCGGTCTGGAGTTCAACAGAGAGGATCCAGACGTGGAGCGCTGCCGAAGGTGAGAGAGAGTGGAGAGAGTCTGATTTCACTTTTTGACGCACTTAAATCCTGTGTAGCCTGCAGCTGTAAACAACAATACTAGGCTATATAGGCCACAATTATGAAAAGATATTCAGGAAAAAGTTCTTTTTTGACAACTATAGCATCACACATTTTATGCAAAATGTATTGAATGAAAGGTATCACCTGCTCTAAATGTTAGACTTAGAGATTTCAGTCATTGAGTGTTTTATGATTTGTAAATTGGCTGATACTAGACGGAAAGGTTCTTTATCTTGAGAATATTTAAGTTTTTTTGTAGAAGATTCTGGGGTTTCTGTGGCTTGGCACTGCACAGTTTGCTCTAAGCAAAATAATAATAATAATAATGATGATAATAATAGTAGGCTAATAAATAAACATCACACTGTACAGAACCATTAATGTGCTTCAGTAACCTAATTTCATGCAACTTTTTCATCCTACTTTTCCAAACTTTTCCTTTAAGTACACACTTCAGTTAGAGAAGGCCTACTTTTTTTCTGTCATGGATGTTCACCTGATGTTGGCAGCCTATAGAAGGAACAGCTCACTGTTTTGTTTTAACTTGTCAGGAAATGATCTGTGATACTGAGGAAAGCAGATGTTTTTCTACCAGTCAAAACTTTCCAATCTTTTTTTCCCCCCCTGTTAGTGCCCTCTAACTAGGCCCATTCCTGAATTTATAGCAGGAAACAATTGTGTATTTGCAGGCAGTTACATTTGTTCTCAACATCATTTTCTTTATCCGGTGTTAATCAGTGTAACCAACATAATGCTCCAAATATGAGTGTGATAACGACTTCCTTCTTGAACCAGACTTTTTTTATGTGTGGTTTCTGCATGAATCTGAATTGTTTTCAGGGCAGGTTTCCTAGAATAATATTATTGAGAGGTTTTCTTTGTGTGCGGAGAGGAAACAGGAGGACTCTGTCGGTAGTTCATGAATTTCACAGGCTTTGGCCCGGTGTTCAGGTCTGCCAAAAACAAAAGTGAAGTACAGGGATTTGAATTCAGTTCAGTGAGCAGGGAGCACTTTGCAGAAGTCTGACGCTGCATGATGCGTCTTATGAAACGGCCTAATTCAAATGAAATTTAATGAAAAATATAAAGTCATACTACTCTGGAATTTCAGAATGCACAGTGTTGGCTAATACCCCCCACCACACATGCGATATTTCAGAGGATATTGAGTGAGTCACTGGAATACTTAGGGAATACTCAATGACAGGATACATCCTTAAGGAATGCTTTTTTGAAGTAATTTGGGAATTGCTTCATGATTTCACACAGCCAGGAAAGTGAGTCACGCCCATAAGCGCCAGCACTGTGCTATCAAATAAAAACAGATGTGTGTGTCTGTGTGTGTGTGTGTATATGTATGTGTGTGCGTACACGTATATGTTTATGTGTGTGCATGCACGCACATGTCTAAGTATGTGCCTATATTGTGTACTGACTCATATTTCCTCTCCTAGAGCTCACCGTAACGACCTGGAGAACATCCTGCCCTTCCTGTTCCTGGGTGCCGTCTACTCCCTGACCGGGCCTTCGCCAGCTGTGGCCCGGCTTCACTTTGTGGTCTTCTTCATAGCTCGGGTGGTGCACACCGTAGCCTACCTGCTGGCGCTGCGGGCGCCCACCCGCTCTCTGGCCTACACCGTCGGACAGGTGCCATGCGTTTCCATGGCGCTGCAGGTTCTGTTTACAGTCTCCACTTACGCCTAAAATCCCTAAATTAGGGACTGGACTTGTGTGGTGTTCTGGCTTATTAGATGGTAGTTATAAGTCATGAGCTGTATCAGTGGAGGGAAGTGGAGGAAACCGGAGAGGGGTACCTCTAAGAAGATAAGATCTGCAGTGAGAGTGCAATATGGTGTGTGCTCACATCAGTGCTGGGCTGTGTGAACTGCTGTTAGTGTTGTATTTTTATCATGTTATAAGTTAAAGTTAAAATGTGAGAATGTCTCCCTGTCTGTCTGGGGAAGTTATCTGAAGTGAAGATTTGTGTTATTTACTGTCCATGTCTATTTAAATGAAGGTTGTTGTTGTTTGAAGGTTGTTGTTCGTTTTGTCTTCTGTACTGGTCTTGATGAAACAACCTGATGGGATCAGGAATGAATGATGGACAAACTTAGACATTAGTTTAAACCACCATAGCATATTTCCCAGAACTGTATTGACCACTCAGCCTGGTGTTTACACAGCACAGACCGCCGTGTGGATGAACGACCACACAGAGACGTCACAGTTATCCTGCCGTGTCCCTGGGAGGTTTATCTGTTTCCTATGTGTGTATTTCATCTATTGTGTCAGCCTACTACATTCAACAGAAGCATAATGGATACTGGCGTGATGAATTGTGATGTGTTGAGTGCTGCGTGCTTAGTTAATGCTGTCGCTGTTGCAGTGAAACAATTTCCAAGTTCATTTGGATTCCTGAGTTTGGACCAAGAAAAACAACCAAGAGAGAAAGATCATAAAATACAGAATTGTGAAAGAGGTGGAACCTAACCAACACTGAAGTTTTGTGTTCTGTCATGTGGTTTTATGTTTGATAATCTATTTTGTGGCGATTTTAAGTATTATAGTAAATTATTTCATTGAATGTATAAGGTGATGTTTTGTGTTTTTTTTCTTTTTTCTTCACTGTCTTTTTGCATGAGCCTTGAATGTGTCTCTGATTGGTTGTAGTTCTTTTAAATTGTGACTTGCTCATTGTGGAGCCGTCTCTTGCCCTGATGAAGACGGTTGAAACATTTTGGCTCTGAGCCACAACAAATAAAGGCTTTTTAAATTTCAATCTTTTAGTCTCTTCCCTCCTTACTTTAGAGTGCACTGGACATTGTGTTTACAGCTCAAGACTTTAGTTTTTTTCTCATTGGAGGTTTTCATTCTTAGAGCTAATATGTCAGGTTTCTATATGTATAAGGTGATGATTTTGACTCCAGTTCAGATCATTGTTATTAGACATTAAGTCAATTTATGTAATGAGTCAGCCCAATCTTACTTGCATGCGATTCAATTCATTTATTCATTAATTTAGTTGTCTTTTAGTATATAGATCCCACTGTTGACTTGGCCCGGTCACGGAGACACAGTGTGTTCCGATAGTGAAGGGAGAGGGCCCCACTGTGTGTTTGTGTTTGTGTGTTAGTGAGTGTGTATGTGTGTGTGTGTGTGTGTGTTTGTGTATGTGAGATGATCCAGGAGCTCACGGCAAAGCTCCAGCATTCCTCAGCCTATTATGTAAGACCTTGGGCTGCACTGAGTCCACTGAAATGTCCCGAGGCACTGGGGGCTGGGAGGCCGAACAAAGGTATGGAAACATAGTCCAGGCAGACAGACAGGACAGTGCTCAGTCATGCAGACAGGTGGCCCACACACACACACACACACACACACACACACACACACACTGTCCGCATGTCAACCAGTTTATTGATGTTAACTGGAATGTTGATCCATAGTTTAACATCATCTATCTGGAAGAGCAACGTTACAGCATCTTCAACTTTGTCTGACATAAAAAATGAATTTGTATTTAGCACATCTTCTCACACTCTCCCAAGTCCTTCCTCATTAAATGAAACACGTTTTTCTCTTCCACGTGTCTGCCAGCTGGAATAAAAATAATTTTCCATGCTGAAAACAATTACCATTGCCAGTGATTTTCCTACCAACGATGACTAAACTTTAAACTGTAGAGAAGAAATGTTTCATAATTATGGAATGTTTTGTGTCTACGGCTAAACTTCCACTTCTTTCTCGATGAAAGAAACATGACCGCATAACAGACTCTTTGGTGCATGGGAGGCGTTTATTGATGTACGGGCTAATCCTCGGCTCTGAATGAAAGAGCATTCAAAATACAGTAGGATCTCGGTCAAATATAATGCTAATGACATATGGTATTTTGGGTGTGTAAATATCCTGTCGATGCGTCAGAGGTGTGGCCTGGTCTGGACCTGCCTGTAGCTTCGGGGCATGTGTAGTGGAAGAGAGGCCCGTGTCCTCCTTCCTCCTCCTCCTCATCTGTCCTTCCCCTGCCGCTCTGCCCTTCAGTCATCATGGGATCAGCTCACTGCTTGAATGAGCTGCTGGGCTGAAATCACAGAGTTCAGATTGTTGTCTTTGCCCCCCCCCCTCTTTTAATACTGGGTTCATGCATAATCAGATCCATCTGAAATGTGCCTTTTACCCCCATCTTGTGGCCACAGTCGTCATTAATCAACAATCACTGTTTCAATAAAGTGTTAGCAAGACACCACAGAACTGAGATGATAAGTCACATCTGAGCTCTTCATTACATAGTGTTGAGTTAGTTCCTTGACTTTCCAAAGTCATCTCCCAATCTTAGCTTTGCCAGTCATGAATAAAGAGTCACGAATGAAGAGTCAAATGAAAAAAATTTGAAATTTAATTGCTTTTGAAGTTTTTTTTGCATAATTACACTAAGTACTACTGCAGACAGTCCCAGAGGAAGACTGACTGCCAGCACGCTGACACAGTTTGACTTGGCAACAGTAAAACTTCCAGTGTAAGTGTGCATGCTCACGCATGCATGTGTGAACATAAATGTGTGCATGTGTGTGTGTGTGTGTGTGTGTGTGTGTGTGTGTGTGTGTATTCCTTTGGAGGTGTGCAAGATTAAGACTCTTAAAGGAAAGAGGCACACACACACACACACACACACACACACACACTCTGATCAACCATCTAACAACATTGCAATACCCCCCTGTGACTGTGACTGACACAACGTCCCTCTCATATTTGGTATAAAAACAGCTGTTTACACGGGGGGAAGGGGGTCGACACCAGGTGCGTCCCAACAAGAGGGTTGGGATATCTTGGCCTCTTAACATTCCTCCAGGTTTTCTTGGAGGTTTTTCCTTGTATGCATTGAGGGTCTAAGGCTAAGATAGACTATGTAGAATAGGCAGGCTGTTATGTCTCGCTATAATCTGTTTTTGTGTGTCTTGTTCCTCCTGATGTTTGTCCTATATCATTCTGTTCTATGATTGATTGTTGATCAGTTAGATCTAGTTAGGCTCATTCTCTGTACAGTCCTTTGAGACATGCCTGTGATAAAGGGCTATCGATCTCTTGGTCATCCTTTGGATTATTAAGACAGCTTTCAACCTCTCCTAGTGTGTTCATATATTTCTAATGTCTAATTAATGTGAGATCTGATATGATTAGGAAACAATTAACAAGCCAATCGGTTCAAATTTCATAAATATTTATTACATATCAATGAACAGAATTGACTACTTTCACAGCAGTGGTCTACAGCACTTGTTTAAAATAACTGCTCAAATAATAATAATAATATTAATAATAATAATAATAATAATATAGTTCAGTTTCATTTGAGGCCACATTTGATACACAAACATTTACAAGTAGTACTTGGCATTAAAAACGATGGCGATACAATATTTTAAGACACTTGGTGTTTTTTTGTTATTTTTCTTTCATTTTGATATCACAGAGGTTCAGCAACAGTCTAAACAGTAAATATTGATTCAGATACAAAAAAACAAAACAAAACAAAACAAACACTGTGAAAATGCCAAGGGGAGGTAGAAACAAAGAGGACTTGACAGGAATAAAGGAGAGAGAAATGGGAATAATGACATTAGTGAGAGAAGCAGTATTACAAACTGTGACTGCCAGGCATCCCCCAGTCACCCACACTCATTAGGAGTAATAAATAGCAAGTAGAACGTCTTTGTAAAAATACCCCCACCCCATTCTTCTTCCCTTTTTTTTTTTTTTTTTTTTTTAACTTTTCTGTGTTGCGAAATAGTGTCAAAGGGGTTCACACCGAGACGAGCAAATACAGAGGAGAACAGACGATAGGCATGTGGGAGAGGAGGCACAGCAAGAGAAGCTCATGCAAGATCTGAGGGCAGCAGTGTTGTGAAGCCGCCACACGGAGGCGCTCTCACACCCAAACTGCAGCCTGACATCCCTCATCTGGTCCTGCCTTTACTGTCTAGTGTTCATCAACATATCACTCTGATATGTTTTTATCACTCGGACACACATGGCCGATTTAACTCCCTCAGTGCCAGATGTAATGAAAGACTAGTATCAAACATCTGGTAGAGAGATTACAGCACTTTGTCACCTGACTGCCACGCTCCTCCTGGCCATTCCTGTCTACATTTAAGGCCAAACCTGCCCGGACCGTTGCCATCTGTGCCTTTAAGCCAGTGGTTTTCATTCCCTGGCCCTCGGGACCCAGAGTCCCGCTGGCTTTCTGTCCTAACAGGTATTTAACTGTCCAGGTGCACATCAGTCCCACATTAGAGGGCTAGAATGAAAACCAGCAGGACTCTGGGTCCTGAGGATGAGGATTAGGATCCACTGCTTAGGCTGGCAAAAATCAGTGTCATTTTTAAATCACCTCTTAAAATACATTTCTACAGATAGACGTTTGTATAATTTGTATTTACCTATTTTAATCTCATTGTACTTCCCTGATGTACTCTTCCCTGTTTTTAAATTCAAGTTTGGTATTTCTATTAATCTTACTTTTTTTGTTTTATTGTCGGTTAACACTTTATAACATTGTTTTGAAAGTGCTAGATAAATAAACCATTATTATTATTATTATTACTACTTTTTGGTCCTACTGCACTCCCACTGAGGTAGAGGGGCCCAAACATGAGACTGGAAAACCTTCACAACCTTCCTTCCTCCAAACAGTACAGCTGACTCATTTGAAGGACGCTTCTACTCAAAGTACCTTTAACTTTTAGTGTGTCTGGTTCTACTGAGTGTTGGCGTCATACCAGGGTTATTATAATTTAGAATTTTCCATTTTCATTTTGTTTTTATATAGTTTTTCTATTACAACTTTGTTTTTCTTTAGTTTCAGTATCTAGTTTTTGTATTTTTTGGTAGGGGTGGTATTTTTTAAAGGTATAATAATAAAAGTTCATAGCAGGTATTGTGTAGTACAAACAATAAATCAAAAACTCTTTCAAATTTATTTACAAGAATTTTTTTTAACACATTCTAACTTAAAAGTTGGGAACACAAAATTCTTCGCCAAAAAAATGTCTTATCGTTTTTGCTCTGCACATAAACAAAAAGACGAAAACTAAAAAACATTTCACGTATATATTTATTTTATTTTAGTTTTACAAGTACACAGGATAGTTTTAGTTCAGTTTTAGTTTTTTCACAAAATTTCGTTTTTTATTTTTATTTCAGTGATTTTGAATTCCAATGTTTTCCGTCTTAGTTTTAGTTTACGATAACCTTGCATCGTGCTCTAGAGCTGCAGAGAACCACTTTGTGCCTCCTGCCGTCACACGTGACAGTCTGGTGACACACTTCTTCAACCAGCTCAGGTTGTGGTCTGCAGTGTGTGTGTGTGTGTGTGTGTGTGTGATGCGTGATGATGCAGACCCCGTGGTTTCCAAAGATGCTTTATCGGCGCAAAAGACACAATACTCGTAGCAAAGGCAAGTCATGCAGATTTAAGGTACGCTCATTCTTATGGGCAAGATGTTTAGTGCATGTGGCTTTAAGAGAAGTGCCTCCATTGTGTGGATTTATGCTAACTGAATGTAGTTCTGGGTCACCATGGTAGGTTAATATCTAGTGTGGACTACAATCATGGCTGCTACTGTCAGACACCAGCATATGGTGGCTGTTAAGAGGTGTAGTTCAGTGGAGGATGCTGGGAAATGGCACTTGTGGGAGACGTTGCCTCCAGCCCTGTCTACCTGTATACCGTGAATAAGGAGAATAACAAGGACTAATATGTGGAGAGAGCATAAAACATCATACTTTTACTAAATATAGGAATAAAATGTGTTTTTATAATATATCTATAAATATGCATTACAGGCATGACAGGCATACACGCCCTGCCACTGTGTATGCATCTTAATGTATAAACAGATGTACACATACATATGCATATCATACAACATTTGAAAGTGGATTGGAAATAATCACATAATATACAACACATTAAGCTGTAGCGACTTCAAGAGGGCATGGTGAACACAGGGGGTTTTGTCGTGCCTTGGTGCGTAGATTTACATTCACTTTTTGGTTTTGGGATGAAACCACAAACGTTATCTCCAGGGTGTCGTAGAACTCCGAATAAACCACACCATCCCACACAACCTCACCGCCTCTTTGGGTTATTCGCTGCAGGGCAACATCAACACCCAACATACAGTGGCCGAGGGACTGCGTACAAAACAAACACACACACACACACACACACACACACACACACACACACGTCTTCACACTCCCACTGCACCCACCATGTCTGATGAAGGGGGGACCCAGAACACAGATATATAAACAAAAAAAAAATAAAAATAAAAATAAAAATACAAAACAAAAACTAAAGAATTCAACAAACGACACCTTAAGAAACCAAACCAAACCAAAATAATGACAAGGACAGAATGGGAGAGGGCGGGCAGAGAATGCACGGTGGGATTGTCTTCACTTTAGGTCCAGGACGTCCTCTTCGAAGGACGTGGAGAGGGCGAATGCGCTGGCCAGCGGCGGGCTCTCCGCTCGCAGCACCGCCCTCTCCGGCTCGGCTTCTGACCCGGACGAACAGTGCCGCTGGACGTCCAGGTCTGTCTCAGCGGACTCGGAGGCTAACCTGTCGTGGACAAAAAAATAACGCCGTTTTATGTGGCTATTGAACGTTGGACGATGGACGATGTTGCCGCGGACGACGGTGATGATGATGAATATGATCCGCTTGCCGTCTCTCTTACCTGTCACTGTTCGTTGATGTCAGCGCTCGCGCCTTGGGCTCCTCCTCCGTGGTCCTCTTGCTCATCTTCCTCTGTTTGACCGTCCCGCTGTCCGGCTTCCCGCTTGGTTCCTCTGTCAAGCCTGGACAGTGAACGCCCAGTATCAGCTCTCAGCAGACACAACATAGGTATAGACAGCTGGCCACAACATAGACTTGTTTTTCTAGAGGACAGTTTCTTTGGTATGAGGCAACAGAGAACGATCATGGGTTAATACAGTCATCGAGACAAAACAGGTCCCACCTTATTTGGACAGTCCAGTGCTGACACTCAACTTACTATCAAGTGACTAAAAGGTGTCACTGAGTTTCAGCTGGTACAATTGTGTGAAATGTAGTCTACAGATATTCAGTTTCTGAGAGAAGACACTGTTAAGATATGGGGTGAGAATAAAAATCCCCCAAATCCATCGTCTCTTCCCCTCACTTCTTTCACTCCGATCGCTCTAATATCTTTCGTTCAATCCAAATGGATCGCTTGTATTCAGCCGTTGAATCCAAAAAACTGAATTAGGATTGGGGTAAGGCTAAAGTCAGGGCGACTTGAGTATCAACACTGGATGACACATTGATCAATGTCTGTTGTTCAGTTGGTTTACCGAGCAGCTCCTTCCGGGTGCGGCTGGCTATCTCTTTGATCTCCATGCGGGACAGAGAGAGAGAGTGTGTGGCAGAGATGAGGGGCGCGGGGGACACCATGACAGGGGCCGGGGTCGTCAGCACCTTGTTGACCAGCGGGGACTTGAGGGGTCTTTCGATGCTGCGGCCCACCAGGTTACTCAGTGGGATTTTGAAGATGTGCTTACATGCTGATTCGCCTGGGAGTAAGAATACAGAGGGAGAGAAGGGTGGAAAAAAGAGAGAGTAGGTGGTAAAGACAGGGGGGGTAAAAAAAAAAAAAGGGACGAGGCAGACGACAAAAAGAGAGGTAAGGACGTGAAACAAGAGACAGAAAGAGAGCAAAGATGGAAAAGGAATGAGGGATAAAGACGCAGATATCAGATGGAGAGGAAGGTGTAGCACTTGTGTGACACACCTGGCTCAAGTGATGAAGAGATGAGCAGTTAGACTTGCCAGGCCAGACTGTTGTGCCAGCAGACTGCATATAAACCCACACTCTGACGCAGACACACTCATAATGTTAGCTCAAGAGTCTGGAGGTGGATGGGCTCCTACAATACAATCAAACCTCCATATTCAAATGAAGACACTCTAAACTGATTGATGGTCCTATTTTATGAAACAACGTGATCTTATAATGAATGCGTCATCGCTAGTATTTCGGGCTAATGTAATATGACTGCTCAGTTACAGCCGTTTATGGCAGACCATCTATTATTCATCATAGACTATAAATATTTGAAGCTTTGTTTGGGGCAAATTTAATGGATGCTTGGACTTTTTGAAACGGCACCATTTGCCTGCAAAAAACTGCAGTGTGCCAACCTGCAGTGCCCGATTGTGCCATCAGGGGGCAGCATTGTAATTCAACAGCTATCCTGCTCCACTGAGGCAGGTTGGAATGGTCACATGGATGTGACTGAATCAATGTGGAGGCTAGACTGCACAAAAAGGACCGTCTATCTAAAATGTCAGCGGGTCGGAGGTGAGTGAGGCGGCACAGAGAAAAATGGAGGGTCACTGCTGATGTTTGACAGGTACACTGCGTTGCGGTTGTTACTGTCCCTCTCTCCTGCACCGGGGCTGTCAAACAGTAATGGCAATAAACCAAATGTGGGGGGGGAAAAAAGCATGCAATCATCTGGAATATATAATCAGAGAGATCATTATATTCCACATGCGGTTCTGGACCAGGGGAAGTGTCATACTGCATCTCACTGGCAAAGGTTATTGGCAACAATGAAAACATAAATGAGTGAGAGTGTCAAGAGTATATTGAGTGTTTTGAGCACTAATTGATATTCTGTGAGGTTGAATTGGTCGGAGCTGGGAGCCGATTGGGTGTGCTGTGTGTGTGTGTGTGTGTGTGTGTGTGTGTGCCAGTGGAGGCAGGCAGCGGCTAGCAGCCACATCAGTATCTTGTTCACATTACTGATGCGATTACATCAAATGAAACCCTCCCCAAGGAGCAGATACGGCAGGCATACAGGCGGTTAGAGGATGGGATTTTTGTCAGCGCACCCTTCCACCCCTCTCCTTCTTTCCATCTCTCCCTCCCTCTGTCGTCCACCCCCCGGATTGTGGCACCTCTGTTTGGACTACCACTTTGGATCGAAGAGAGGGCTGACAAAAGTCTCCATGGCGACAGTGCAATCTGTAAATCATGCTGCGGCAGACGTGTCTTCTCCTTCCCCTCTTTCTTTCACTTTCCCCCTCCTTCACTTTCAACCTCTTGCACACACACACACACACACACACACACACACACACACCCTTTTCTCTTTCGCTCATGCATACCTTCTCTGCATCTCATTCTTCCCCCCCTCTAATTCTAATTTCCTCCTTCTCAATCGACGCATCTCCCCCCTTTTCGTTCTTTACTCTGCGTATCGTCTCTTTCCTTCACTCTCTCCTCACACTGCTTTAGTGAGTAAGACAGAAGGGGGATGGGGAAGACATAATGTTCACTTAACATTCAACCAACGTTCAAGTCAACATGCCGCCTTGGAACAGAAAGGGTGATACACTCTGGGAGCACGTGCATGTTAGTGGGGCAGCATATGAGCATATTCATGAGTTGAGGAGGAGTTGTGGGAGACTCCTGCAGTACCTTCGGCGTCCTTAGACATGTACAGGGAAAGCTTGGTACCATAGGGGATCCGTATAGAATCTGAACCAGGGACGAAGAAGAGGATTATACAAAACGAATACACACTGTATGTGCATGCAGGCATACACACACAAACACACACACACGCATATATACACACACACACACAAACAGACTACAGTTTCTCCCTTAGGTCATGGACTCCCCGTGAAACAGGATCACGTGGGTCAAAGCCTCTAATAAAGGTACAAAAGCAGATAAACAGGAATGAGAGAAAAAGAGAATCCAATCCAAAGAAATGATTACCCCAACCGGCCTAAAAGCATAAAGCCCATCCTCAGCTAATTGCAGCAGCGACAGGCAAAACTTCCACCCTGTTAGCCTTAATGGAACCTGTAAATATCAGCTCCCCTCAGGAAAAGAGGAGAAGACAGGCTTGATGGCGCAGCGGGAGCTAACACAAACACAGTGACTAATAGGAAGATATTTTATTAAGAGGACTTCATGTTTTCCTCCTGCCTTGTCCTTCACTGCAGCCATTAGAACTACACAGATGTGTCTGATGATGGCTGATAGAAGCCAGACTCTAATGAACACACTGAGGAGCTGCCACCACCTTCATCCATCAGTCTGCCGGCTCACACTGAATGACAAACTTGTATGTCATTAACAACTGCCCCTCCACCCCCACTCAACGCTGTCCACCATAAATACGCCCCGTTTCAGACAGCGGTATCAATCTAGAAGGGGAGGAGGGTCCTCCTGACTCCAGTTGGTCAGATACACAATGAAGGGTGAAGGAGGAGGTGAGAGTAGGCTAGAAGGCTGAGGGGAGGGGCTCGTATTGATCCTCAATCACACTTGAAAGCAGCCCCCTGCCTCGGAGGACACTTATTGTGTCCCATGACGGGGGGGGTGGAGGGGCAGGATGGGGGATGGTAGGTGGGTGACTCCATTTCACCTTTTAGTCACTTGCGTCCTGTGAGACTTGAAGGTACGGTAACATGAGACCATGTCGGTGTGTGGTTACAGATCGGGAAGTAGCAGTCGCGGAAGTCTGGTGAAATAACTCGCCCAGATACAAGACCGCTAGAGAGATTCAGCTGTGCGGCAACACCTAACCCTGGAGGAAAATGGCTACAGCTCCGCCCCCCTGCAGCTCAGACTAGTGTACACAAAGAGATCTCTAGCTCTGGGCCAAGGTGGCAGGACACAAACAGTCAAACAGGTCTGAGGGCAACATTAACGTTCAAAAACCTCAAAAAACGTGGCTCTATATCGGCATCCTCTGGTGCTTTTACTGTGCGGGGGCTTACCGTCACCGAGCGGCGAGGGGAACACAGGCATCTCGTAGCCGGTGGGCGTCTGAGGGGAACTCTGGGAACTGGTGTCTCTGGAGCTGCAGTTGGAGGCCGAGCTCACCGGAGCCGACGAAACGAAATAGATGTCCGACTGGGGTGGGACACAGAGGGAGAGAGAGAGGGAGTGAGATCAGGACAGAGAGACGGCAGATGGGGAGTAATACCAAGAGGGACAGAGTGGAGGAAAACCCAAGAGAGAAAAACATATCGAGGATATGGGAAGAAAAAGTGTTTGGTTTATGCCATGTGCCTGTTTTAAATGATGTCTGTGTATGAATTATGAGTGTATTATTGCTAGTATGTAGCCATGCTGATTGCCAGCCATATTTCCCACTGGGGAAATTAAGATTGATTGAAATGAGAGAGCTGAGAAAGCTACTTCTATATCGCAGTGGGGCCTTGTTGCGCTTTTCTGAAAGTACTCTTGTTAGAATGAAATGGAATTTGCTATAGGCAGGTGCACAGGTAGAATGCACAGTCAACCAACTTCTCTATTTTGCATCTTAAATCTACAAAGTTGCACTGAGTTGAAGTAATAATGGCATAAGCAGTGCATGGACATAACGTCGGTTACTGTGGTAGCAGTCACTCACAGTGGCTGTCAATCATACTGACCCGCGAGGCAGTCAGCTGTAGCTCTGGGACCACTGCTGTGTACACCAGGTTGCCGTTGACTACCAGCCGGATCTCAATGGAGTCCGTAGTGAAGGCCAGGATATAAGGAAACGCACAGACTGAAAAAAACAGCAAGAGCAGACGATAAAATGTATGTATCTCTCTTCTGTGATTCTCTCATCCTGCACAGAAACCTAGAGCAACAACAAGCTGTTATCAAGAGGTTTAGGTTTTGTTTTCTGCTTTCATTACTCTCTGCATAAACAATGACATGCACAAACATGGACACACACACACACACAAACGTACACACACACACACTCACAAACAAGCACATAAGCCCAATGGCTGCCTGTGGCTACCCATGGCGTTACCATGGAGACAGCTAGCTCAGGCCAGGCCAGCAGCATGGGCAGGGTGGGGCCCATTGTTGCCGTGGTAACCTACCGATAGCATTGGGCATCTGGTTCCAGCTGAAGTGGAAATCGGAGGTGTTGGACTGGATCATGGGGGTGGAGCCATTGAACGGACACACTTTCTTATAGTAGCAAATGTCTGAGGACAGAGGACATGTTTTACTTTGAAGTTAAATGCTTACACCGTTTTCTTATGTTTACTGTTGGTCTTTTTGTGTGTGACTTGTATTGTCTTGTTGTACAAGGACTGAGAGCAGCATTTTATTTGAAACTCAATGAAATTTGACAACTATTTGTCCTACTAGCCAGACAGAAAGAGGCACACAAAACCCAGAGTGGATGTTGTCTGCATTTGTAAACTCCAACTCTGACTCTTAATATTCTGCAGCAGTCTATGGTTTGATTTCCATTCCAGAAAGGTGCAGTGGCAGAAGAATGACATTAAAGCTCAGATTTAATGTTAGAGACAGGGACCCAAATCAAATAACAATGTTTGAAAGTCAGAGTTAAACAGAGACTCACAGTTGTAACACAACAGCAGACCAGCCTCCCCATCTTCATACACATCAATGGCTGCTACAAAGTTTACCTGTAGGCAGAGAACTCACTTTAGGGGAATCCTTCAACAAGAACCAAACAACAACTATGCAAGATCATTTTTAACAGATGATTTCATGTCGCATACTCTCTGGGTACTGGGTAACCATCCAGGCAACATTTATTCTTTAACTGATTTAACACTTTTTGAAAAGATTGATTTAATTATATTTCAACCTATTATTTTTTCTAGTTACTCTTGATAGAGAACAATATTTCTTTCAAAGGAGATACGGCCAAAGCGGGAATAAGACAGTTTATTGGAACAGCTGTTCATCCTCCAGCCTGCTCATTCATTTCTCCTCCCTTCCCTCCCCAGGCGGTGGCTGTGAATGAGAGTGTTGATTCAACCAAGCAGCCTAGTAATCAGAAGGTAAATAAAGCAACCAACTGGGCCAGTTGGAGGTCTCAGGTCTGTTCAACTTAAACAGATATCAAATAAACACAAAGAGAGGAAAAAAGAGCACGAGAAAAGGATGGGGTTTGTTGTATACGTGTATGTATGTGCACATGTGCCTCACCCTGTTGGCGTCCACATGATGTAGCCGGTAGGCATCTCCAGTGCTCTCATTGATCAGGTCAAACTGGTGTTTGTATGCCACACAGATCATATTGTCATTCTCCCCCGTTGGCCCGTCCACCAGCGCCATCACCACCGGCGGGTCGCACAGACAGATCTCCTGCCAGACACATAGTACCCAACAATGTCAGTGCACACACACACACACACACACACACACACACACACACACACACACACACACACACAGACACACACACAGATTGGTTTTGTTGCTCATACTGCCTGTTACTCAGACAGGCAGACAGGGTTGTCTGTATGCAAGATATAGACAAACCTGTCTGCCTGTCTATGAGACACAGTATATGCTAGATAGGTACAGGATATATAAATATATATAGAGAAGAGAGAAAATCAGAGAGATGGAGGAGAGAGAGAGAGAGAGAGAGAGAGAGAGAGAGAGAGAGAGAGAGAGGGAGAGAGAGAGGGGAACACACCTCACATGTTCCTTTGATGAGAAACAACTGTTAACAATGAACTAACATTTCCCTATTCCATCCATTCATTCATCCATCCATCCATCCATCCATTCAGGTAGTATCCAGTTTGAGATACCCGGATATACTGAAACTCCTCCACTGGTGAGTCTGCTCCCGTGGCGATGGCGCTGAAGCCCTCAAGGCGCGGCTGCTTCCTGGTGATGAGGAGGAGCTTGTTCCTGATGGCTGCCACTATCCTCAGCTCTGAGCCATGGTGGGTGTTTATAGAGTACAAATGACAGCCTGGGACAGAGGGAGACGCAGAGATACGGAGAGGGTTAGAGAGAGGGAGGGAGAGAGAGAGAGAGACAGAGCAGTGTATCGGACATATGCTGTACTGTAGGTGAGGCTGGCCCGTTCCTCTGGCACCATCCCACAGATCAATGCATGTGGCTTCAAGCAGGATGAGCTCCACCACAGACAGCTGGCACCACACCAGGGGAGGGTCAAAGGCTGTGTATGTGTGTATGTCTGTGTGAGAGTGTGTATAAATTTGCATACAGTGTGTACCATACCTTTAGTTTTCTCCAGTTTATTCTCCCGGCTGTCACACTTGCCCCTGACGAGCTGCCTCTCCTCCATGCCTCTCTTGAGCGTGCTCAGTCTGAACACATACAGCCGAGCGTCCTTCCCTGGAACCAAAATAAAATTAGCGCTGTTTTGCATCAAGGTTACTCTTAATTTGCTCTCTCTTTATAGTATCCACCCACGGCCAGACAATGGTGTCATACTGCAAGAACATTACCAGAAGGCTTCTTAAGGCAGTAGTCAAAAAACAAATGTTGGTGTGCTCTAAGAAGCTTTATCAAAGCCCATATACAGTTGTGACAAATGTTAGCACTGTCATCACATAATCACTGTTATAACCCAGTCAATGCTCTTTGTCTTTGTTTTATGGTCGCTTGAAGGCTGCATGTTTCTTTCTATCTATGTCTGCCTGTATTTTTCTGCAAGGCTGCACTCTGCATGTCAGTCAGCCTCTGGTTCCCTTAAAGCCCTCTCCATTCCCACATCAAAACAGTAGGAAGTTCATTCAATAGGTCAATCCGGTCCTGCAGGACAAATGGACACACACACACACACACACACTCGCACACACTCGCACACACACACACACACACACACACACACACACACACACATACACACACACACACACACACACACACACACACACACACACACGACCCCTAGAGGGATTGGTTCTCTATAGGTCAGCTTCCTCAGATCACAATGAAAGATCAATGTGTTCACTGGAGCAATGGAGATGGAGAGGGTAAGTAAGTACGCTCTACAACAGAGAGAGAGAGAGAGAGAGAGAGAGAGAGAGAGAGAGAGAGAGGGAGAGAGAGAGGGTGAGTGACAGACGACAGAGATCAAATGAGAGAGAGACGGGCATAATAAAAAAAGGAAAAGCTGTAAATACTGATATGAAGAGATGGGTGAGAGAGCAACAAACACACTGTGGTGCCAGGGGAAGCGGTCTCTGATATGTGCGCAGTGTGACCGGTGCCTCCTGCCCCTCTTCCTCCTTCTTATCTAGGCCTACCTTTGTCAGCCCTGGTGATAAGGAGGTCCTGAGGCTCGAGAACGTGCATCTGCTTCACCACCATGGTTTTGTCAAACACCTGCACTGGGGGCAGCGTCTGCGTCTCTGAAACACGACACAGCGACACATATTACACGCAAAGGGCAGTTCAAATCTGTGACAACCGTTATATAAAGCTGAACTATGACTAACCATGCAGCGGAGGACTGATTGTGCGGCACTCACCAACGTTGGACGAAGCCGGATCAGGGCCTGAAACGTGGACGACAACATCATCATTATCATGTTAGCTGTTGACCGTGGCATTCTGCTGAGCGCAGTATTGACGGCTACAGATGGATGCCGTTAGTCGTATTTTAGAGGAGGGAGAGAGGGCAGAGGGAAATATTGATGAGGATGACCTCACCATCCAACAGCATGACCCCCGCTGCGTCGGTGGCAGCCAGCAGAGACTGACCCCAGGAGTCTGCACACACCATCTCATAGGGGAATGTACTGCAAAACGCCTGGGACTCCCATGGCTGCACACACAGACACACACACACACACACATAATGCAGACACACACAGTACAATCACTATCCACAATATTTCCACAGGCTTTAACATAAAAACTCCCTTAGTGAAGAGGAGGAAAGGGTGATAAGTCTGGTGTAATGCCTCACAGACATGATCTCACCTCTTTTCTACACAGGCCTGTGGTGACGAGGCTGGTAGGGGCGTCTCCTCTAACTATGGTCTTCAGCTTCAGAGCCTATAAAGCATGTAGCATCAGTTATAACACAAAGCCATAGTCATTTCCCTGTGAATTCTATGGGATATGGCTTGTGCCACATGTTTGGTTTCTCACATTTTTATGGGGTGGCCATATGCGGTGTGGGATTTCAGTCTAAATCCTAGAGAACCAGTACCTGGAACGACTACTTGGAGTGTCAAGGCTACACTTGAGACACGTTAATGGCGTTTACACATTATGTCGCCGCATTGATAGTTTTCTCCTGCCTAACGTTTAACAGCCTGACTGAAAAAATAGCCAAACCCAGGCTGAATCAGTGGTGAAGGCAGAGACTGCTATTTGTCTGGCCTAGATTGAGTGGGCCAACATGTTACAGTAAAAATACAGCAAAAACACCTAAACATAGTGAAAATGAGTGCATTCATATTTCATCTTTAAAATATGACAGAATTAATGTCCCGAAAAACAAAGAAATACTCCATTCTCTTTGTCAACAAGCCTGTTAAATGTCAAGTGAATGACTGGAGACTGTGATGGACAACAACACTAAGGTATGTAAAAATACAGTATATGACAGTATAAATAAATGTATACATTTATATAGGTGTCTACATTGTATATTGCTCATTTGCAGTTAGCACTGATATTTGTTTTTGTTGCTGTTCTCCACGTCGGTGTAGATGTGTTTGACCAAAAAATAAGGCTGTGCTCCACAAAAGCATTGATTTGTCACTAGTCGGTTCTACAACATCCTCGACTTGGCTGCCAACAACGCACAAATTTTATTAAACAATGCCTCCACAAGACAGGAAGCAAGAGAGACTTTATCATGGACCCTGCATGGGAGCTGCATGGAGGCATGTGTGTTTACTGTGGATCAAAGGAAAAATAGAAGATGTGCGTGAAAGTACAATCCAAGAAGGATTTAGTGGACTGAACTGGTTGTATATGTCTATATATACTGTATTTTAACATTTAGCTCATGTTAAACATACTGGTTAAATTCTGAAGGATGTACTGGAGGATGATACTGGTTAAATAGGCTTAAATTGTGACAAAATTTACACACAATACAGAGAGTGCTCAAACAGAAAACATTAGATTAGGTTGCACATCCCAAATCCAAGCTACAAATTAGGCCATTTCCATTCACATATCTACATAAACAGGCAGTCTGGGAACGGCTGAATCAGAACCATGGACAGCGCACCGACTTGGCAATAATATTTTACAAATCAGCTTATTCGGCAACACAGTGATGCATGAAATAAAAAATAAAAAAACATACAGAGGCTCCAGTGCAGAAATTTTTGCTATCCATAGGAAAACTTCCATATAAAAATACATCCCCAATACAAATACTTAAGACCTTATAGTACTTAACCTTAGGTGGGCAGGTGTAAAAATAGCTTGTGTTTAGCCATATCAGGCAGGCATGAAAACATGAAATCATCATGTACATAATATCTTACATAATATCACGGTGAGTATGAACACAGTAGGCCACTTTAAAGACATAGGTAACAAAATTGGCTAACCAATAAATCAACAGGCCTTTCTTTGTGTTCATGCTTTACAGCAAAAGGGCAGAGGGCTTGGTGTTAAAGTGCTTTACAGAGAGCGACAGAAACAAGGCACAAAACACAAACAGTAATAATAATAATAATAATAATAATACATTAGTCTTGTATAGCGCTTTTCTAAGTACTCAAAGACGCTTCACAAACAGGGTAAAATCATTTAATAAGTGCATTTAAAAATAAGAAAATGGTAAAAACAAGAATAAAAGTAGGTGGTTAAAACTAGAGGAATCAGGAGGTGGACAGACGGGAGAGAGAGGGAAGGAGGTTAGCAGGTGAAAGCGAGCTTGAAGAGGTGGGTTTTGAGGGCCTGTTTGAAGGATGGTAGGGTGTTAGCCTTAATAGGGAACAAAAGGCAACAAAACAAGATTACAAACAAGAGAAACAATAACTTGAAAGCAAGTCTATAAAGGTGTCTTGAGAAGTGATTTAATAGAAGACGCTGACTTTGCTAGTCTAATTTCCTCAGGCAGGCCGTTCCACAGTGGAGGAGCTCTAATGGCGACCGCCTGATCACCTTTTGCTTCCAGTCTAGACTGAGGAACGGCCAGAAGAGCTCTCTGCCCGAGGATCTCAGGCTGCGCTCAGGCTCATATGGGGTTAAAAAGCCTGAAATGTAGCCAGGCGCCAGACCCAGATGAGCTTTAAAAGTGATCGGTAAAATCTCAAAATCAATTCTGAGCGTGACAGGTAACCAGTTTAGGGAAGCATGGATTGGGGGTAATATGGTCTCCACGTCTGGCACCTGTTAAAACCCTGGCGGCTGCATTCTGCACGAGCTGGAGGCTTTCGACTGAGGCGGAGAGAGAGTTGCAGCAATTTAAACGAGAGAAGATAAAGGCATGCAAGACCTTCTCCAGGTCAGTGGAAGATAAGAACGATTTGATTTTGGATATATATTGCTCAGCTGAAAGAAACAGGACTGCATTACTCTCTTCACCCGCTCGTCAAAGCTTAGGTTGCTGTAAAGATACACGACTACATTTCTGGCCACTGGCTTCACATTTGAAGACAGGCTACCTCATTTATTCTGGATTAAGACAGTAAACCTAGTGGGACCGAAGAGAACAATTTCAGATTATTATATGTATTGCTTATTTCATATTTGTCAGGTGTTGCAAGGCTTTATCCCCTGACGCTGCGTTTCAAAATTGTCTGTGCCTTCAAGCAACCAGTGGGGAGACAAATTCTCCCCAGGGTGTTGGGAAACCATCAGAATACTTTTGAACTGACAACAGCAGCAATGTTGCTTCGCCCTGTCCTTACAACTGAAATTACTGACATGCCATGGCACTGCCTTGGACTGCATATAGGCAAAGGAAAAAGGAACAACCTTCTAAGTGTATCAGAAATGTATTTATTCTATAAGCATCATGCGGCGAGTTGCCTTGCCAATGGTGACCAATCTCTTTTCTCATCAGCTCTTCTGGCTCCATCTGTGGCCGTTAGCATTAATATAGAGCCAGGAGACAATAAATTAAAATTGAGGTCAAATAAAAAAAAAAAAGTAAATATCCAGAATTAGACCACAATGAGCCTACATTACAATGACAATACTGCAATGTCAAGGGATAATTTCTCTGCTGAATGATTTACCACCACTTGAAATTCTGGTATTTTCCATCTGACTAGCATTGCAAAGTGCAAAATTCAAAAATACCCTGATGGTATCCCAAGGCCCTAGGGAGGATTTCTCTACCCACTGATTGCTTCAGATTGACCCAGTTAATGCAGAGAAATTTTGAATCGCAGCGTCAGGGATAAAGCCTTGCAGACTGCTGCTAAACCAAGGGGAAAGGCAGTCACCCAAAAAATAGCCATTGTCTCGCAGCAAATATGAAATCAGTTATTTCCAAAAGTCTTGACAGATCGTCTAGGTTCAGCACCACAGCCGGCGCTCTACACTGAGAACACATAGGGAGGGTGATAATGCAGGGAAAACGTCTGAGGCACAAGCGTCCATAACTTCAGCACCTGACCTGCATCCAAAACAGATGTGATGGTGATCGCGTGGCCCTGCAGTGATTCCTGGACTACGGCACATCTATCACTTATGTTGTCATCATTCAATACCGATCTTCCTGGAAGCGGCTGTCCAACTCGGTCAGCTGCCTGTCAGGAATCACAGCTCATCATTAATATTCGCTGCTTTTCCTACACCGGCGGCTCTTCCATTTGATTCATCACTTTGTCAAAATGGCATGAAAATAGTTGAAAAACGTCATCGGCGTTGGTAGACAAGGGTAGCAGTGCAAAAGTGTGTCTATGTTGCTCACAAACAACATACGTACATCAAATTCATCTCATTCTATCTCAGCTATGTCATCGTAAATTGCTAGTTCCATCTAGAAATCGACCCTCTGTGATTTGAAAGGTAAGTCTGTGACTCCTTGGACTGTGATGAAAATGATTTCCATATTTAACACCAAGCCCAGGCGTCTCTGCTTTGTGCTATAAAGCATGAAAACAAAGAAAGGAAGGCCTGCTGATTAATTAATTGGTTAGCCAGTTTTGTTATGCCAAGCCTATGTCTGGAATTAAAGCCTATGTCTGGAATTAAAGTGGTCTACTGTGTTCACACTCTCACACTGTGATTTCATGCAAGATATTATGTACATCTGGTAGACATGTGGTTCTTGGGTGTTCATACAGTATGTATGTTTGAGTGTTTGTGAGTGTGTGTGTGTGTGTGTGTGTGTGTGTTTGTGACTGCATTACCTGCCCTATTCTGACAAATTCGGCCTGCCGTGCCTCCTCCTTCTTACGTGCCGACTTGGGAGACTCGGGGAGCACATCGCTGAAGGAGCGTCGGTTTAGCATGTTCTGGGGAGAAAAGGGAACCTACACATGGAACACCAACACACAAAATATGGCAGACACACACACACACACACACACACACACACACACAGAGGGGAAAAGAAAGCAGAAAGGGGTCTCAGACACTGACCCTGGCAGGGGGTGAGGACAGCAGCAGTGCAGCATAGTGAGAAGTAAGCTGTGTTAGGAGCAACTGTGGAAGGAGGGAAAAAGTAAGAGAAATATGAACAAAAGAGATGTGAGGAGAGAGAGAGCCCTCCTGAGAAAGACAGCATTGCAGTAGTATCCAGTCGGTGTGATGCAGTATGCAGAGGCAGACCGGGGCTGCAGTGGAATAGAGCGGAGCACAACAGAGCAGCAGCTACTCTTGCTGCCAGTGGCTGGGGATACATAGAGGGCTTGGAGAAGACCAGATCACACTGAGCCAAAAAGTTAAATGTCCATCCAAAAATGGACAAGAACAGGCCTCCGTAGATTAGATCAGACTAGACTAGGCTAGACCGGTGGTCGGCAGGCTGGACTGAGCAGGTTTAGCCAGGGTTAGACTAGGGTAGAGACTGTCGTACCTTGTGCAGGTCAGGCATGAGGTCTTGGTAGAGCGAGCGGATCAGCATGTCAAGGGTTCGCTGGCGCTTCTGGGCAAATGTTGGGGTCTCCAGTGTGGCTTTCTCTCCATTGATTACTGCAGGAGACGAAGAAAGATACGGTTAGAAAGAACAGATGGTTATGACTGTTATAGCTGCATTCCAACGCTTGTTTTCCGTGCTTACGTTTGACTAACAAAAAGTCCCTGAATTCATGGTGGTCAGTAAATACAGGTGGAGACGGGAGAGGGGGTCCAAACAGCGGAACACTCTCCTCTGAGAATATCTTCAACCTGGGACAGAGAGCAGAAATATAACATGTAATAGTGTGCCGACACAACCAAACAGACTTTTTTTTAGGGGTGTTTGTTCAAAAAGGTAAACTTGAGCGAAGAATTCCACGTTGTGGGAAGACAGCAACTCCCAAGAATGGACTACAACAAATTTCTTATTTAAGCTTGTTATGGTCTTAAGTCTTAATAAAGTGAGCATTATGTATTAAAGAAGAAACTTACACTTACACTGAATGTGTGGTAGACATACACATCAAGTCAAGTCAAATTTATTTATAAAGTACATTTTTAAAACAACTGGACTGGATCAAAGTGCAGCTCAAAGCCGATAAATACATAAAAAACACACTAAACACAGAACATAAATATGGCAGTGCCAGAAAGAACACAAGACATACACGCATAACCAGACAAATCAAGAGGGCTTAAAAGCTAGAGAATAAAAGTGTTTTGAGCCGGGACTTGAAAGAGTCAACAGGCAGATCTGATCGAGAGCGGAAAGCTGAATCAAAACACAGCGAAGGCACAGTCCCACTTTGGTTTCGACCATGAGTGACTAACAGCCAGGAGTCCCATGATGGGAGATCTGAGAGGCCTGGAGGCAGCACACACTCCATCAACACATACTGTACCATCACATTAAACAAAGCCACTCACCTGTAACTGTCATTCTGGCTATTATACCTAACTAATGCAAAAATATCTGGGAGTGAAGTGAAGGAAACAGCATTACAATATATCAGACACGAACAGAGACTTTCAAAGTTAAATAATACAATCCATATGGTTTCAAGGTTATAGGACACAGTATTAGTATTCAGCGCTGTTTTCTGCTCATTAGCCAAAGTTGCTCTGAACATGGCCCATGTCACTAATTACCACTCCGACACTCATCACTCTCCATGCGAAGGATACGGGTGAAGTGGGATCGGATCATGGAAGGTTTGAAGGACGGAGAGGCGTCGTCCCCTTCCTGGAATACTATGGTAACAATGTCGTTTCCAATGTGTCTCTTCCTCTCCACCTGGCAGGGAGGACAGAGCAGAGAGACGGACGGTGAGTCTTACGAGCACACTGTATCTGACCAGAGGCAACATTCATTATGCTACAAGAGGCTGTGCCTACACCATTTGGCAACCAGTTCTGGATCAGGTAGATCAGGGTGTATTTAAATTGTTTATTGTGTATACTTACCATTGAACCATTACCATTGTTTTGATATGCTATATTGAAAGTATTGTAAATGGTGCAATGAGTTAGGGGTACTGTTGGCTAATTGGATGGAATTTTGTTTAAATATATCATGATTTGTATGATGTGTTTTGTATCACCTAAAAAGTTAATAAAAAAAAAGAAAAAAAAAGTACATTGTGATTCATGTTTGCCTCCGCTTTTAAAGTTGATCAGTACTGTGCATAACACTGTAGATGAGATTGTACTGAGGTACAGAATAGTGCTGCAATGATGGGGGCACAAGTATGTCCAAAACACAAATCTATACACAAGAGTAATTCAGTTACTTTTTGGATATTTTCAGGTGTGTGTGTGTGTGTGTGTGTGTGTGTGTGTGTGTGTGTGTATGGGCAGGAGTCATTCCAGGAGTCAAGAAGCAGACCGTTTCCTGTTTCAATGCTCTCGGTGTAGCCCCCGTCCCCATAAGCCCTTTAGAAATGGGCGATAATTTCATCACTTTGATCTCAGCACTTCAGAGATCAAAGTGCACCGCACTACAACTCCCTCCTGCTCTCTCATCTGCTTCTTCCTTCACTTCTATTTCGCTATTTCCCCTCAGCCAGCCTCCCTCCCCCTGTTATTCACAACTTTCTTCCCACAGCACCAATTAAGATGAACTGAGTTTTATGGTGCAGAAAGACACTATGCCCAAGTGTTAAATACAATTATACTCTTTGATATGAATGGAGCTCTTGCCATTACGGTGGATGGGAGTCAAGCACAGAGCTACAGTCACACACAGCGGCCTGGGAAAGGCTTATGAGCGGAGCATGCTTGTTTTCATTGCCGACCGGCAGAATTTATTTATTTTCTTTAAGAACAAATCCAATTATGTGTCAAATCCGGTGACCAACGGCCCTTTTAAATCACACTCACTAATACTGGCATTCCAGAATGGATTTCTACAGTAAAGCAATAAAGTCTCTCAATCTTTTCTTCTCCTTTTCTCTCGACAAAGTGACCACAAAGTGCCACTACACTGACTTCCTATCTGTGAACAGTGGAGTCTTTTTGTTCACACTATTTGGATAGTGCAATGTTGATACTCAACTTTCTATCAAGTGACTATAACGTGTCACTAAAACATCTAATGAGTTTCAAGCGATACTCATACTTGTGTGAATACTAGTCGATAGATATTTAATGTCTGAGTTTGGCTTAATTTAAGGATTAGGCTTAGGGTTGGGCTAAGGTCAGGGTTAGGGTTACATAGCCTCTGAAGATGCATCAAATAGGCAGGTGAAACTTTGTTAAACATCTACTTTTTGTCACCTGATAGTTGAATAGCAACATTGGACTATCCAAATTAAGTGTCTTAAACTGTCTTCTCTGCTAAATGACAGAGATGAAGATCAATGACTTTTTCAATAATGACGTTGGGCAGATAAATAGCATTTAAAATTGCTGCCATTTCTCTGACACCAGTGTGCATCTTATAGTACAGCCAGAGAAATCCAACTTGCCCAGAGGTTTGCAGTCAAATCAAAAAACGGGACCCAGACAGGGAGAGGAGGTGGTGAGAGGCAAGGATGACAGAGGTGTGAACTATGGAGAAAAATATTTATATCTAGCCTCGCTAGTCTGACTAACTGTAAGGCTACAGACTGGGTGGTGTCAAGACAACAAAGTTCTTTCCCCTTCACTTTCACGCTCTTTTTTTTCTCTCTTGTACCTTTCCTGTCTTTTTCAGGTGCATGTTTTGCACACTGAGCAAGGGGGACATATCTATCATTGAGTGATGAGGAATCCAGCAGAAATGCATATTAATTCACACACACACACACACACACACACACACACACACACACACACCTGCTGTTTGTTCTCCTTAGAGTAAGGTAACATGGTCGACACGTGGAACATAAGCTCATGGCCCTGATACACTGTGTAGATGGACTGCATTCCTGTAGTGTCGTCTGCAGAGAAAGAGAGGGAGAAAGAGGAAGAGAGATGTTGAGGGAACCATCTCCAAGGTGAAGGTGATGAACTAAAATAATGTAGTTTAGCAGATGTGAGGTCTCCTACTCTTGGTGTCCAGCCCTCCGCGGTAGCCTGCCCATCCCTGCAGTGTAATGGAATCACCCAGCAGATTGAGAAACTTGTCAAAGCTCTCACTACCCGTTTCTAAAACAAACAGATAAGAATTTTGCTTAGCTGCTACTATCTACTGTAGCGCATATTGTTATTAAGATTCACTGTTGAAATAGAATGGGGACTGAGAAATTTACCATTGCTGAACATCTCATCGTCTGTGAGTTGTCCGTCTTTGGCATACAGGACACCAAATTTGAAGTTGACAGAACCCTACAAAATTATAGACGGGTAAAACTAAATCAAATCATCAAATCATTACAATCCATGCATATAAAACATATTTCTGTTGATGTATAATGTTGCTGTGGTAGGAAAAAATATAACCCTCTTGCAAGATTACATTGCACATTATCATGTGCAAATAATAATATCAAACTTCTGCAAATGCAGAATGTAAAATGAGGCACAAAGATGTAACAGGGTGCAGGTGAGGTTGACACCCGATAGGGTTTATTACTGAGAGACAAACAGAGAGACAATAATTACTCTACATTAATGACAGGATTTACAGCATGCATTTACTATGCAATTCCAAAACAGTAGTGAGTTAATGAATAAAGATGGAATACTGATAGAAAGTACACCAGTATTATCCAAGGATCTTTTTATGCAAGATAATGTAGAAGTTGTAAGTTTGTTTTTGAACTGTGTCAGCGATATAGAGACTTTTCAATACAAGAATTAAATAGGTGGGCTCCCCTGATCTTTTATGAATATTTCTAGTATGACATGTTGGTAAGCGAAGGTGACTTGACTTTCTGGTTGAAGGGTGATTTTGTGAAAATACTTTCGTAAATCATAATTGTACTTCCTGACTCTAAAAAACAATTCCCAGATCTTTACGCACATCAACCAATCAATAAACTGAACTGTACACATTAGCCACCAGGAAAGCGATATCATGTGAAGTTGAAATCCCATACCTCCTGTTCCTCCAACACCAGCAGATCCTGAGGGAAGAGGACACACAACAGTTATCAGTCTCAATGACCAACCTTCCCATGGTAAGACGACAGAGTGGATTTCGGCTGCTATTTACTGCACCGCCTGCAGATACACAGTCTGGGTGGTGCTGATCTGACCTGGCATGGAACAAGCGGGTGCTATATTTCATAACGAACGGGCTGCTGCTATAGCGTCACTCTCACCTTCTGAATCTCCGGGTTGAGGATCTCCCGGGGGCCTTTCTCAAACCTGTCCAGGTTCATTGCACTGGGAGTAAGGAAAGGAGAAGGGAGAGGAAGGGAAGGAGAGGAGGAGGAGGTAGCGGTGAAGAAGGAGAGAGAGAGAGAGAGTGAGAGAGAGAGAGGGGGGGATTAGTAACAGTGTAGGAGAAGAGAGAGGATAGATGGGGGAGAGATAGCCCAAAGGGTTACACAGAGAATGAGGGAGACTTGATACAGGGGATTTCTCATAGTGCACATGACATTTGTACTCCTTCAGAATTTGTACACTGACACCTTTCAACCTCAGGAATTTATATTCTGCAAGGATCATTATCTATTTCAAGCATCTCATTATATCCTGTTACTGGTCCAAAGCAGCACTACTCACTCACTACATGAACCAAACTGCTGGAATGCGATTGGATACAGAATATTGAAGGTATACACTCTCTGGCCACTTGATTAGGCACACCTGCTCGTAAAGGCAAATAACCTGCTCCTCCAAACTGTGTGCGTTGTGTGGCTGCAACTCAATATGTACAGCATGCAGACACGGTGAAGGGGTTTAGTTTTTTGTTGAACCAAACATTAGAAAGGGGCGAGATGCGTGATCTAAGCGACTTTGACCGTGGCGGTTTCCAGCATCTCAGAAACAGCTTTCCTCCTGGCATTTTCACACACTACAGTCTCTAAGAGTTTACAGAGAATGGTGCAATAAACAAAAAAACATCCAGTGAGCGGCAGTACTGTGGCCAAAACATACCTTGTTAAAGAGAGAGGTCAGGGGAGAATGGTCAGACTTGTTTAAGCTAACAGAAATGCCACAAACGCTCCAATAACATCTTCTAACAGCGTCTTTACCACAGTGGTGTACAGAAGGGTATCTCACAACACACAGGTGGCCAGTGAGTGTATATGCATATGTGTGGAGTGACATGTATGGTCTATATGGTCCATTCACTGTCTCTTTGCAATGTATGTGAGGTCATGTTGTCTGTGTGCAATATGTGTCAGCATGCACTGTGTTACCACAACCAACACGGTGAATTCCTGTACATTCATTGTAAATAGCGAACAAAGATACATGACCATGATGCAGCCAGTCTGTGTGAGGGTGAATTGCATCTGCATGTTGCTGCCGGTAATAGTTCTCACCTTAGGATGGACTTGACTGATAGTGTTTTGGTGGGGCTGTAGGGGAGGCTGATCTTCAGCGTGCCCTGCGGGAACAAGAGTGGGATTAAAAACTCTTAACACAGCGGGTTTCAATCTTTTTTTTCTTTGGGGATTCACTTTTTCAAAACAATTTTTTTCGTGACTCAAAATTGATTTCCTGAGCTACTGGAGGGGATAATCAAGCAAAATGTATCCAGTTTTTTTTTAAACTACTTCTCCACAAGCCTGTAGTACTTTAAAGCATTATATTCTGCCGAGTTTCTCCCTGCTTCTTCAGAGTGAGAATGGGGAAGCCTTTTAAATTTTCCTGCGACTCACTTTGGAGAGACCCTGAATAGAAATCTTTCAAAGAATATCCTTGAATTTTGTACCAAAAAGGGAAGTTAACAGAAGGGATTACCCCAAAGTAATACACAGTTCGCACTCCATTTTTCAATCAGTCATAGAATGATTACGGAGGACCGAGCCAAATTAAACCGAACCGGTTCAAACCAAACAAAGTTGTCCTGTTCAGTGACGATGTCCTGTACCAGTAAGACTGTGACACACAGAGATAAGACAAATCAATGTGATCAGGCAGAGGAGGTGCACCCTAATCAGGTTTCAGATGAGGCTCGAGGCCAAAATTAGACCTGAAGTAGCTGGGTCTTTGAGATGAGTCACCGCACTACAAACACACATATACATGCATGCTCACACACAAACACACACACACACACACACACGGTTGTGACTCATCAGAAGTAGCGTAGCATTGTTCCATGTTGTGTTTTCCCCTATCAGGATCACAGAAAGACAAGCCATGGCAGCAGCAAATCTGTGTCTCCAGTAGAGAAGCATAGAGGTTCAGGCTAAACCTGTGGCACGATGTCACAAACCTGTTGGCACCTTCACATCATGAACTCACCGTCTTTCTCCAGAGGATGGCTCGGTACTGAGGGACCCGCTGGTTGTTCTGGTCTGACAGGACCACCGACAGGTAGAAGGGGTTCTTCTCTGCGTCTGTACCCACATAGTTCTGATGGACTGAGGGACACAAAGAAAAAATACACATAAACAAATACATACATGCACACTGGATATTCAGCACCTGTTGATGCCACAATCAAATGGACGTTATACTTTCACTTATTTTAGACAGAGATTGTCCACATAGTCATGACACTGATTTATATGACTTGATTATAATTATATTCTCTCCCTATTTCTTGAAGGAAATATCAGTCGAAGCTCCCACTGAAACGTTTAGGGATTCAACACTCTCCCTTTCATCCCCTTTCTGTCTTAAGACTCTCTTTCTGCCATTATTTTGTCTTTCTACTCTTACTTTGGTGATTTTTCTTTTCCTTTCTTTCATTATCCCCCCCCAGTCCTCCCTGTGTGTGACATGAACAAAGATCTCCTGACGACACAACGGCACAGTCACACATTCATGTCTCTGCCTCTGTGGTTGACGGGCCAACATCTCCAGAGACAACGCTGAACAGACCTCCAAACCCAATTAAACGCAGGAGCTCTGCTCTCTCTCGTCTCCCCGTGACGCCGTCCCTTTCTTTATCTGCATCTTCCGCTTCCGTTTCCTTTATTCCCCAATTGCTCGTTCTTTCCCCATACCTTCCATTGTCCAGCTCTCCTTATTCTCCATTAGGGGGGCTGCTGTTATGTATCGATTAGCCAGATAGCTCGAGCTTGTCACTATCTGAAGAGAACGCACATTTTGAACATCCACAATCAATGATTATCTTTAAGACCCTAATGCAAGAGAACAGGGGAAATGACAAACACTTACAGTTTTATTGTTATTCTTCATCCAATTAAGGTACAACTTACTGTACTACTGAAACTGAATGCTTCAACAGACAGGAAATGCTCAAGTTAGAATCAATGGCCTTGAGTCAATAATCTTTTATGTTGTACCTTGCGGCCAGCTTCGGCCAGGCTGTGAGACACAGATGACTCAGCTGCGGTCTGGACAGGCTGAGCATTGTTCCAGAGACAGAAATCTGTGCTTCGAACTCGCCAGGCCACAGTATGAACACTATTAACACTTATCAACAGTATCAACACTTTTCTCCCTCCCTCTGACTTTTGCCGTCTAACCTTTATTCACAATCCTATCCCCATCTATATCTCGCTCCTTCTCTTCCCTCAGCCTTTCCCTCAGGTATTCCTCCTGATTTGAATCAGGTAACCAAACCCGGTGATGATCTTTTGTTGTGCGACTCGCTGTACAGCCGAGACTGTGAGTGTGAGAAGTTAATGAGGGCGAGGAAACGCTGAGGGTCAGAAAGGCGAAGGGACAGGTGACCGGTTCTAATGCATTTTTAACAGCCTGTGAGGCCACTCATGTGAATGGCTCCTGCCGGCCTGCAGAGTGCTGTGCTATGCTCATTTCATAAGCCAGCAGTCAGATCTTAATTGTGTTATCTCTTGGAGGCAAGCCTTTGCTCTGTCTGGCAGGCTGTGTGTCCTCCACTGGCTTCCTCCCTGGGCTGTGGATGGGATTAGCAGTGTGGTTGAGACTCTCAGTGGGGATATGGCTGGATGCTAACAAGTTTTGGCCTTGAATGAAGAGCGGTACAGCATGAGGACAAGGCTGACTTCATAAGATAAGAAAAGTCATGTGGAGCAGGAAAGAATTTTTTTTTTATTGTTGCAATGTCTCAGAACCAGCATATAGACTCTCCCTCACCCCTTCCCACATTTCTCTACCTCACACACACTTGCTGTGTGTGCATGAGTGTGTGTGTGTGTGTGTGTGTCTGTGTGTGTGCGTGTGTTGCTTTTGAACAGAGAGCAGCAGAGCAGCACTGACCTTTTCCCAGGAAGTATTTAAAGAACCATCTGGTGTGGTACTCCGGATTCTCCAGATGGACATCGGTTCTCCTCCAGGTTCCTGGGGTGTAGTCCGTAGTCTGAGAGTCACAAAAAACACACAGACACAGACGCGCACGCACACGCACGCACACACACATCCCACCTTGTCATCATAATAGTCACAGCTTGAGTCACTGCAATCTTCTCCGTGGAAAGCTGTTACGCAATGCAGCTGTCCAATACAGCGTACAATACAGAGCATAACATCAGATACAGCCACAGCACAGACATATCGAGGTAGAGTTGGGTTCTTTTCCTTGTCCTCATTGTTTTATCATGATGTACCATGAAGGCCAGTAAAGACGGTCAATTAAAAGCTGGCAGTCTGAAGGGTATTCATCTTTGAAATCCTAAATCATACCTACATTTGTCTTATGTCTCAAGACATTAGACAAAAGCAGTGGAGCTAGGACATCCAAGAGGCTGTGATGTACTTCAATGAAATAAGAGATGGGCCCACAATGAACAGACTAATGGTTATGCACTGTAGCTGTACTGTTGGAAACTGACATAAAAAGCATCTATGATGAATGAGGAACTCTGGGAACAATTGAAAACATAACAAAGACAAAAGTGCTTTATTCATGCTCTCGCTCTCCCGTTAAACTTCAAACCACCTTTATTGTCAAAAGAGAACTGTCAAACAAAAGATTTTACATTAATGGAAAGGCAACTCCAACAATATCAGACAATCCTGTTAAAGGTTAGAAAGACAGTATGATGGAAACCTCACAAAGAACAGATTTAGAAGTTAAGACAGGATGCGATAAAAAGGTTAGGATGCACAGAGAGGTCAATGTTACCAGGCAAGTGTATGAGAAGGTACAGAAGACAGTGGTTAGCTTGTATGTTAGTTAACAGATAGGAGTCCCAAACTGTGTTAGTGTAGCACTGTATGGGAAAGGGGTCCTGGATTTACCATTATTTAGCCAGTGCTAAAGGTTGAAAGGCTGGAGTTGACACTAAGACAAAACCATAAAAAGTTTCTGAATCTAAGCTGGAACAATGGATGAAGATAGTAAGTGTATAGAGGAAGAGGCTTAGTTAGAAAGAACTTTGTAATATGGAGGCATCTAGGATAACATTACTGGAGTAACATATGATGTGCTGCCATCACCCAAAAACTGCAAGCAGTAGCTCAGCGAAGACCGCACGTCTTCTCAATTCAGAAACAGTGATGCTAAGACACATTCTGTCAATCTTTCAAAGGACAACACACTTGGTGACATAAAAAAAAAACCTGGGATGCCACTTTGAGCCTTCTGGGGGTGTTGCGGTCCTAATTCAGGAATACAGCTGTGATGGGAGTGGCCCACTGGATAAACGTGATGGAATACCAGCTCTCATCCACACTGCTTTCAACTAACATCCAAGATACATGAGTATTTCTACAGTAAAATAGTACAAGGGATAGATACACCAGATCTTGTTGGTAAATCTCTGGTGAGTCCTGAAGGACCAGCAGGTTTGATGTATAGTTTGTATCTCAGTGTGTCTGTGTGTGTGTGTGTGTGTGTCTCTGTGTGCGTGTGTTTTTGTACTTCTACTCTTGTGAGAACAAGTTTCCAGTTGTAGTGAGGAATTTTTTTTTTTAGGACAAACTAAGGTCATTTTGGTCGGTCCTCACTCCTTCAAGGGGCTGGTTTAGGGTTGGGGTTTGAGGAATTAATGGTGTGTGGGCATTGTGTATACAAATAAATAAATAAATGCTATACATACCTCATCTGACGAGCCATTCTCCACCCTGAAGCGCCCTGCTCTCTGGATGGCCCCATCTGCATCACTGGAGATCAGCTGAGAGAGAGAGAGAGAGAGGGGGAGAGAGAGAGAGATGTACAAAATTAGAAGCCTGACAAACTATGAGTAATGTCAGACAGTAGAGGTAAGCGGATCATAAATACATTAGTGTTGGCCATCATCACAGATAAAAGAGGAACCATGGCAGACGCATCACCTCCATGTGACAGCAGTAGCATGAGTCCAACAGCCGTTAATTCCCCATGTCGTTACAATCACTTCTCCAACCGTTCGCTGTAAAAAACACCTCTGTTTTTTTTAATTTATTTATTTATTTTTTTTCCATCCAGTTTCCTCTCTACTTATCGCCCCCAATTAGCTGCCTCTTGCTGACTCACCTCTATCTCTACCCGGGTATTGGAGAAGAAACATTACCGGAGAGAAATGGGGGGATAGTGCAGTTAGTGACAGTGGGAGAAAATTAGGGAGAAGAGGAGAGGGCAGGGGAAGTGGACAAAATGTATGAATCCATGAATCTAATTTTTCCTTGAATAGCCTTACCGGGAAAATATAAAAACTGCAGACTCAATTACCAGACCTTGAAAAATACAAAAGAGTAGAAGTTTGTTACATTCTGCCAGTCTGCCAGTTTTTTTGACTATTGCCCTGATGTGTGAGTGTGTGTGTGTGTGTGTGTGTGTGTGTGTATACACACGGCTGGCTCACCGGGCCTTTGAAGTAGCCCTGCCACTGTCATCCGGCTCTCGGAGCGACTCGCCACCTTGTCCCCTTGAGCCCCGCGGACTCACCGAGACCCCCTTCAACCTATTTCCTCGCCGCATCCCCACTTCCTTCTTAACCCCCTCCATCACACTGAACAATGTTTGGTTGCCAGGCAACGGACTGCAGAATCTCTCCTCCCTGTTGCTCTTTCTTCACCTCCCGTCTCTCTCTGCCTCCTTGGCCTCTGTTCTTCTTTGCCCCCCCTCGACGCTGCTGACGCCGCAATCTCTTTTCCTCCTTGGCCGACAGAGGTCTCTGCTCTGTCGACATGTAATTCAAAAAGAGTTCTGGCACGCCTGTGGTATGTTATGTGTGTGTGTGTGTGTGTGTGTGTTGGGCACCAGATGGCCTGTAATGGTATGAAGGAGCCAAGCAAGTAGAGGACGGATAGGAAGTCACTGGGAGAGAAGAACTGAGCATGGCGTGCTGCAAAATATGCATGTTAGTCTAAATGTCCGCCAAGAAATACAACAATGACGACAACACTGACGCAGAGATAAAAGGAAAGTATTCCTGTCTACAAAGCTTGATCTTACGATGTTGCTTCTTGGCATTCATTCAAAACTATAATCATTTGTGGACTTGTAATATCAAGTAGTCAACCTCAAGCAATGTTTTTCCCCCCAAAATGGACTTGCAAGAACTGTTAAATATGTATCATTTATGTCTTTCTGTTACATGTAAATGGATGTGGATGCAAATAAACTACTTCTCAAAATTCTATTTCTCACGTAATAATGAGATAATACTATCCTATATGGAGGAAAAGAAGTAATGTTCTGCCACCGAGACATGCATCATGTTTGACTGCAGGTGTGAAGCTCTGATAATAAATGAGAGAGAGGTTTCCATGTAGTGATTGACTGGGGCTTATGAGGGGCTGCAGAAAATACTGGCTGCTCTACTCTCCCTTCATATGCATATTAATAGGCCTGTAAACAAATATAATTTCTGCATATTTCCCGGAGCGGTGGTGTATATCCCTCTATTTTTTTCTTGCAGTCCTCCTTTGTGTGTGTGTGTGTGTGAGAGAGAGAGGGAGACTGCACCGTGAACGAGTGGAGGTACTCTCTGTTGAGATCTGTCTATATGCTTATATGTGTGAAGAATGGAAAGTAAATGTCTAAGCTATAGGCCTCTATCTCCCCCCATTTCTCTCTGCTCCTGCAACATTAACTGTCCAATCGCAGGATAATGGAGGGGAAACCAATGTAGCGTGCAGAGAGGGCAAAGCACCACCTACCCAGTGTGTATGTGTGTGTGAGAAAGTGAGAGGGAGAGAGAGAGAGAGAGGGATAGAGAGAGAAAGAGAGAGAGAGAGGAAAAATGTGTGACATTCTGTACTCAATGAGAAATGAATGAGAAATGAGAAATGACGGAAGAAAGAAGATATTAAGTGCCCAGGGGAGTCTGTGTGTTATTTGTGTATGTGTGTATATGCATGTGTGTGTGTGTGTGTGTGTGTGTGGTGCATGCACACAAATGCTCCTGCTTCTAAATCATGCAACAGAGAGAGTGGCAAAGAAGGAAAAGCCTGCACTCCGATGATTCCCTGTGGGCTGGGGGAGGAGGTGGAGGTGGAGGTGGAGGTGGAAGAGAAGGAGAAGGAGGAGGAGAAACAGGGGAGAGAGGGGAGCCCTCTCTGCTCTACGCTTTAACAAACAACCCATAAAACACCTCGCCACCGCCGGAGAGACAGAGAGATAGAAGAGGAGGGAGGGGCAGGGGGAAAAAAAAGAAAAGAGAAATGGCATCAAACATATAGAAAGAGAGGGACAGAATGAAGGATGAGACCACTGGGGAAGAGAGGCAAAGAGCGATGTGTAATGACAACAAAAAGCCGAATGATAAAAGAATAATAGCCGAATAATAGCCGTCACTGCTAAGGCTTTAGACGGAGCAGTGATGCACGCACACACACACACACACACACACACACACACACGCACACACACTTAAATAGCTCCCATTTTAGGGCATGACTCGAACATTTCACAAACACAATTGAGCCCTCAGCGTACTAAGAGAGGCTCTGATTTCCCCAAGGCCCAAAGGACAGGAGGAGCGCTGCAGTGCAGAGAGAGAGAGAGAGAGAGAGAGAGAGGTGGTGGTGGGTGTTTAGGGGCGTGGGGGTGGGGGGGGGTTTACTGCTTTTGTGACTGCTGATAGATAATTGATCTCATCAGCCGGCCTGTTCATGCACACTCACAATTCTCCAGGAAGACAGAGAACACAGAAGTGGAGAAGGGGAGAGAGAGAGAGCAGGAGAGGAATCGGGAGAGGGGAAGAGTGGGAGAGAGAGAGAGAGAGAGAGAGAGAGAGAGAGAGAAAGCAATACAAGTGGTGAGCAGGGAGATCAACAGTTATGGATTGAGGGAGTAAGGTAGTGAGAGGTCTGATAGAGGAGATATGGGAGGGAGTGACGGAAGTGAAATAACTAAGAGGAGGGAGAACACGAACACAGGGTGGGAGAAAGAAGGGGGAGCTAAAGAGACAAGTAGAAACCAAGAGTGGACTGAGATAAAGGAGAGAGAGAATGAAAGGAGCAGATTAAAAAGAGAATAAAAAGCGTCATTGACAGGGAATCGCGATATTGCTATCGCTTTCTTTTTGTGTCGATTTCTCCCTCTTCTTCTCTTTCATACACTCTCTCTTTAAAAACGGACATTAAAAACACAATGAGGACACAGTGGAGCCAGACTGCATGTAAATAAAAGAAATGGTGTGTGTGTGTGTGTGTGTGTATACATACTCTCACAGCAGAGTGCTGTGTGTACTTAGGCCCAGTGTATGTTTAAGGTTAGATGATGAAAGGGTGGCCAACTTTGCAACCTTTCAAAGACTTGCTTACTTCTACTGAGGAAAAGAAGACAGGAAAGTAAGGATTTACAGGTTGGCTTGTGCTGATAAAAAGAGGATCAGAATCACTCAGAAAGCCTCTGGAATAAAAATACACACGGATTGCATTTTGGAGAGGCGTGTGTGGATGTGGCCTGTGTGAAATCCCTGAGTGGTAAATGAATAATAAATGTCATTACCTGCCTTTTCAGACTGCGGACTGGCAGTCCTTATGCGGTAGGCCTAATCATATTCTATTCTAAAATAAAAAAAACCTCAAGTCCTCCACTGTGCTGAACTCACTGAACTTTATCTGAAACACACACACACACAGCTCATACAGTCAAGGTTATAATCAAACAGGCAAAACAGCTTTTCCCTCAATAACTGTATTCTAGACCACTGATCCAGTAGCATATAATAAGCCCTCTCATGTACTAGAAAACTCTCATAATGATAATAACGATGTTTAATGCATGATGCTGTCATGGACATGAAATAACATGAAGGAGTAAAGCAGAAGTGAAAATGTATAACAAAGACAAACAAACGCTGTAACATGGACTTTTCCATGTAGCCATTGACTGAATCTGATTAGCATTAAATCCGCCCGCGGCTAGGACAAATCTAGCCGTGCCAACAGCAGCACCACATCAATATCTGCCCGTTTATACCACAGCAACATCGGCCACAACTAGCCTAATGACTGGAGCCGAAGGCAGAGGCCCACCCACCCAGGAGCCACACTGGGAAGGCGCGGCTGCCAAGGCCCTTCAAGAGTGGGCAGGTGCTGCAGACGAGCGCCGGGATCACAGAGCGCACCGGGGGAGCGCTATGCATCAGCTGCTCTAATGGACAGGCAGTTACATGAGAGGAAGAGGGGCAGGTGGAGAAACATTTAGCAACACACAGGATATGATGTTAGTATCCCTTGTGCCATAACGGTGAGCATGGGGAGCATTCATATAGAGGCCCGATTCAGAGTTTAACAGAATGATATAAAACCATACAAATGAGTGACCATAGAAAACATCAGGCTACACCTACAGCACCATAAGACAGCAACATCCACCAGCTACCTGCTCTAGCTTCAGGGTGAGTGAGTGCAGTCAAGTCATTGGGGTTATCAAGTGGGCACCCTCCTTCACTGATGTTTCGTTGAATTCGGCCCACGACACCTCAAGAAGGCTCAACAGTGTATTCCGACGTCCCCCCTCTTTGCCTCAGCAGACCCAAGTCCACTACACCGCTGTCAGCTGCACCTTTGTTACCAACAACACTGCTTTACAATACACACTGCCATCAATATTCCTTTCTACTCCACACCATGCACTTCCATGTTATACAGTTACACAATACAATCTGCACCCTACAAAGTTACACACTATAAAAGTTACACCCTACACTTGTCCAAGCAGTGAGCAGACACCCGACCAACTCAGCAGTCTGCTTATCCGCTCTGTATCTGCTTTGGCTAAGCTAAATCTGACTGGCCCTGCTGGCTTGACTGGCAGCTTCATCTGAATGGCAGGGGCCCGCTCAGCTGTCCAGCCACCCTCACTGTTTATCTAAGTCACACGATTACACAGAGGCCCCCGTTTATACAGGCTTTAAGTATTCGGCAAACAAACTCTAACAGATATGCAAATGTACAAGAATGATACAAGGCTAATGCAGTATTTTCTTCTAAACACGTAGGCCATGTTTATGAGGGCTGTAAGTCTTACTACCAGACGAGTGTGCAAACAAATTTTAACATGTTAATGTTTAAGCATGCTAGAAGAAGAGAGAAGAGAGGAGAGAGAGAGAGAGAGAGAGAGAGAGAGAGAGAGATGTACAAAATTAGAAGCCTGACAGAGGGGTTATATTTTAGAGCACTCAGGCATAAAATTTTGATGATGATTATTGATGAATTTGGGTGCTATATTTCAAGTACTTTCAAGGCCACCCATTAATTTTCAAAAACATTTAAGGCCTAATTTAATTTTTCTCAAATCCACAAAATTCCTAGGATTTTCAGACCCATGGGAGCCCCGGATAAAGCATACAAGATTAGATGACAAGATGGCTGTATGTGAAAGAGACACAGAAAGAACAGAGAGAGAGAGACACAGAGAGGAATAGAGACAGAAGCAGACAGGAGAGACAGACAGGGGGTTGGTGTACAGTTGTGACTGGACTACAACTGCAGGGCTGTTGGGCAGGCAGCCTTTCTCAGCTTGACAAAACAATGACATCATTGGCTTTACAGACACTAAACAGGGCAAAAAAATCTGGATCACGAAACTGTAAACCTAGCAAGTGTATGTACATGTGTGCATGTGTGTGTTAGCAGCAGGGTGGCAAATTAACACACACCACCTGCCAAATACGTGGGATTTTGAGCATCAGATTTCCATTTCCCTGCCTGGAAAACAACTCTCAAAATTCAAAAGATATAAATCCCATGGTCGGTGAGAGGCCCGGTTAGCTAAGTAAATGAATGTTACAAAACACACAGGCGCAAACGCACGACCTCATGCGTGTGCATTGGGAGTGGAAATAAATGAGATCTGACATTGCAGTCAAAAGCCTCCGAGGCAGTGACAGTAACAGTGGTAGACAGGTGGGAAGTGGAGCCGTCTGCTCACTATCCACCATGTTAGACTGACAGCTAACCTCTCAACGCAGTGTTCCTGCGCACACACACACACACACACACACACACACAATCCACAACAGACTGTGAGTCTACAGGGCCCGGTCGTGTGGCAACAACCTCTCCATCTCCCACATTTTCCTGTGTGGTCCATCTCACAGCCGGAGAGACAGCCAGCACCCACCCCTCACCGATTTGTTACCGTCTTTATCTCTTGCCCTCCAATAAAGACAATTAAATTCATTGGGGGGGGGGGGGGGGTGAAATGCTTTAAAAGCTGTCATGTCAGGATGAAATGGCTTTAATTGTCGCTGGCTTCAGCTGCAGTGTGCGCCACGCAATTAGGCTTTTGAAACGGCACTGAAGAGTTGTCACTGACTGAAGGAACAAAGACAGGGTGGGAGTTGCGTCGTGTGTGTGTGGCTGTGTGTCTTCTGTACGTGTGTGTGGGCATGAGTTTGGATGGCATCATGTAGTATTTGCTTGCTCGTTGTGTAGATGTTCAGTGTGTGCTTGAGTGTTTCGATTTGTATCCGTGTATGTGTGTGTATTGTGAGGAGGCTGGCACAGGGGTTAATAGGAGTCTTACATGTGCTGGCATAGACTGACTTGGGCGTGTAATGTGGGCTGATGCTTAGTGTGTGTGTGTGTGTTTGTGTGCATGTGTGTGTGTGGCAGCAGGGTATTGATTTTCTTTATTCCTCGGTGTATTTAGTGAATTAAACTTCCTACTTTTGTCTCTTGCTCTTTTCCCTGTAACGAGAGGGCCCTTTGGCACTGTGTAAGGCTGGGTCCGCTGAGACACACACACACACACACACACACACACACACACACACAGACAGAGAGTAAAAACGACCACACACTTACACTTACAGCGTTTTTTCTTTCAAAGAAGTACCTGAGAGGCTGAGCTGTCTGTCTGCCTAATAGCTGGGCCAATGATGCAGACACACAATACTCACAAACACCTGACTGACAGCCACTGACTGCTCACCTCCTCTCCCTTCATCATCTTTATGTTCATAACGGCACATAGGCTTACTTCACAACAATCATACTTATCATTTGTCATTTGCCAAGAAAAAGAAAGAGTGTATTTCAAACCAGAGGATTTCAGCAGCACTCCTTATTTCTACAGTTATTGGGTAGAAATGTTGATAAATTCAGTATGTAATGGACTTAAAACAGAGTTTCTACTTCAAACACTGACAAGGTAGCAGCGCTTCATGAGCTGTGAATTTAAAATAACTGGAGTAAAACTGGACCCTATCCAGCTCCTTATGTCAGGATTAGCCTTTGTGTGTGTGTGTGTGTGTGTGTGTGTGTATGTAGGCCAGGACTTGGATGAATCATACTGCTACGGCGTCTGTGACAGAAGAGGTACCATCTCTTATTGCCAGGTCCTACCTCCCTTTTACATGACACCAAAAATAAAATAAACAGACACGATGACTCATTATCCTTTCACAACTCCGCTTATGTTGGTCTCTCTTAATAGGGAACTCCCACTTGTGTTTAGACATTTTGAACACTTGTCTTCCACGCACTGGAATAAGGAGGCACAGTATAGACAAACTGATGCCAAGAAAAGATACATAACCACAGTGTGATTCACAGCAGTAATAGTTTGGTACATACCACGGACACAGGGCAGTTCACTTTTGGTGCAGTAGGGAAAAAATGTCAGTGCCTGCTGACTTTCATTCCTCAGAAAATCCTCATTCATTTTCCCATTGGCAAACTCATTTTCTCATGAATAATTAAGTGCATTAACTTTGTTTTTGAATAGATAGGTTTATAAGTTCAGACCTACAGTAGAGCTTTTGCCTTAAAACACAATGAAACACAGAAGTCTGGAGTAAAATAGCTCATAATTTTACTGTTTATCTCATCCTTTTGGCGAACTAAATGTGGCTTACATATTGTATTATTATCACAAAATGCAATATATACAGCCGTACATGCCTCAAACCTCAAAGTCAACGAATGCCTGTGCCTCCTCCCAAGCTAGCACTAACAAGGTCTTCATATATCTTTGCCAAGCCAAACAAGTTCTGTATCACTGCTCATGAAGGACGCACCAATCCTCTGCCCAGCGACTTAGAAAACCTTCAGTCTGCAATCCAGAAAGACCTTACATCACATCTCTGCTGGATATTGTTCTTGCTCACACTAACGAGTCGCTGGAGTCCATCAGAGCACCATCGACACCCAAGGCGAGTGCATCACTGTGATGGAGTGCTTGCTGTCCTGCTACAGTGATAGGCTAGCAGAGGTAGAATCCCTCTGTGAGTCGCTGAAGTCCCACAGCGAGCCACTTACGGATAGCGTGGACCACCTGGAGAACTGATCCAGGATCAGGATGCCGGGCATTCCAGAGAAGATGGTAAAGTTTATGACGGCTATTTAAGGAAATGTTTGGTGCTGTCTTCTTCCCTACGCCGAGGATGGGAGGAAATAATTCCTGCTCCATGTCTCCTCACCTGGAGACATGGAGCCTTGTGAGAACCAGACTCTACAAGCCTGTTCTCCCTCCTGCATTCACACAATCAACCATAAATCTTCTTTAAAAGAAAAAGAAAAATCCCACAGAATGTGGTTCATGTCTCTCATTTTCACTCCTGAACCAAGAACCAAAGATCATCGCTAAAGAGTCTGTCCTCCCTGAGGTTATTTCTGAAACCATTATAACCCAACCAGGGTTCATGAAGGACCGCCATTCATTTTCCATTATCCATAGACTCTTCTATTATCCATACCTCAGCCCTCTTCTCCCTCCAGACGTTGTCACATCTTTAGATACAGAGAAAGCTTTTGACCGGATAGAATGTGATTATTTGTTTTTCGGTTTACAGAAACTTGGTTTTGGTGGGTTTTTTCTGTAATTTCTTGGGTTAAATCCCTCTGCTGCTCCCCCATGCATGTATTAGGTGTGCCTATGGTTCTATGGTGGTTGGACAAAGTTCTGAAGAATTCTTGCCCATGCTTAATGTTATTCTAGCACAGCTAACGGCACAATTCACCTCACTCACACAGTGGCCATATTTGATTTCTGTCATGCTTGTGATGGGAAGCACTATGTGGAAGACTGCAAAGCAGATGCATACAATGGCAGACTCATCCAGTCTTTGGACAAAAATATTAAAATACATACCAGAATTGTCTTTTGACTGAGTTATGAGGAGAGCTGTCCAAATTATCCAAAAAGGTCTGAATCAAAGGCTCCATATTTGTTACAAATATATCTTCTGACACAAGTGCTAGATGAAATGCTTATTCATTTAGATCTGTTCACAGAGCTTATGGAGACTGAGATGGTATTTATGCATTAGCAAACTAGCAAAGATGGTTAGCACTGCTATAAGTTGGCTACTAACTAACACCAAGCTGGCTGTATTGATCCAGCTAAACTATTCATCATTAGGCTAGACTGCTGCCGCTGCATAGCATATGGAAATTGTATACCTAACCATCAAGATGGATTACAGATGCTTTTACTTCACTGTGGTTAAGTCAGTCTTCTTACATGGAGTTAGTATGGCATAACAGACTCGGATTTGTCAGATTCTAAGTGCATGCAGAGGAACCAAAGACGGGGAGATGCCACCAACCAGACTAACAAGAAAAACAGCACTTGTATACTGCAGAAGAAGCACAGCCATTTCACACTGCTTGGTGACGGACACACTCTGAATATTAAGGTTATCTGAAGTGACCTCTTCTAGGCTCGCACTCACCACAATGTTTGGATACTGCTCTTTTGGTCTCTCTCTCTCTCTCTCTCTCTCTCTCTCTCTGACTCCCACTGCTCTCTCTCTCTCTCTCTATCACACACACACACACAGCGGTATTGTGTTTGGTGTTAGCCTGCTACTGCTGATAGGCAGCATGTGGTTTCTCCCCAACACTAATCTGACACACGCGTGGTGTGCTGCACTCATGGACAAACCCACAATGTGTCTCTGGTAGGAAGTAAGATCGCAGTGTGGAACCCTGGGACTTCCTGTCCTTCTGGGCTATCGGGATGTACAGACTCAGTTCACAGTGGGGGGACACACGCACGCACACACACACAAACACACTCACTTACATATTGATGGCAAAACACACACTCTCTCTCACACACACACAAACACCCGAAAGCAACAATGACTCAACAGCTTAGTAATCAACCACAAGACGCATACTGTGCAGCAGCTTTACAACAGTCGTGTCAAAACAAAACAAATTAACTTTGGAGGCTGGGCAGGCTGCAGAGTCCTGTGAGTCCACTGTGACTGAAGCACCTATTGTGATCCGTGCTGGCAAAGCACATCAGTGGACCACACCCAGTACGTCATGACTCATCAGTCCCTCTCTGTTGTCTCTCCACACCAACAGGAGGGAGAGAGAGAGAGAGAGAGAGAGAGAGAGAGGGAAAGAGAGAGAGAGAGAGGGAAAGAGAGAGGGAGAATGGAAGAGAAAGAGAGGGAGGGAGGGGATATCATCAAGGAAATAAGCAACAAGGAGCATGGAAGGAGGATGAGAAGAAAGCCACATTGGGAGGAGAGGAGAGGAGAGGATAGTAGGAGGGAGGAGAGAGGGAGGAGAAGAGATGAGAGGACAGGAGAGAGGAGAGGACAGAGGAGGAGGGAGGAGGGAGGAGGGAGGAGAGAGGAGAGAGGAGAGGAGAACACACCAAGACAGGCACAAACAGATGAATGCAGTGCGAGTGGGACTCACCAGCTCGACGGAGCCATAGTGTTTCCTGCTGAAGTCTCCACGCCTGCAGCCCAAGTCCTCCGAGGCAGAGCTGTAACACAAATGCACAGTCAGACACATGGTCCGTCTCCTCCATCACACCATACACACATACTGTAGAACACACTCATACAAGTGGCAGTTGTAGCATCTTTTTTCCCCATGTCTTTCTCTCACTTTGTCTCCTTGTCCATTGTCACTTTGTTCACACTGTGTTCTCTCTCTCGCTTTCTCTCTCTCTCTCTCTCTCTGTCTATCTCTCTCACCCCTCCCTCTTTCTTCCTTTCTTTCCTTTCCTCTGCCTGTCTCTCGGTCGGTGTGGTGAGGCTGGCAGCGGCATGGTGACTGGCCCGGGAGCGGTGGCCAACCCAGTTCTGATTGAGATGAGGGTCCTGATTGGATTAAGTCACAGTGATAGATGGAGACTGGCTGGGAGAGCAGACTGCTGGGTCACAGTCAAACACACATATACACAAACACAAATACATACACAAAATAAACACACACACACACACAGACATTAAGTCACACACAAGCATGCAAGTACACACAAAAAAGTAAAGATACAGAAACACACAGTTACGGACTTCTCACATTGTTCTCTCAAAATGAATAGCAGGGTTTCAAAGTTTCTCTTATAGGCATCATACTCTGCAAACCATTCTGAAGAGACATACCATAATATCAAATATCACCAACGGAGACACCACACATTGTGGTAGACTCTTGTGTGAGTTGAAGCTGCCCTGCCATTACACTGCAGTTGGTTGAAACTGGAGGCCGAGTCCAATGCAACACCTGCAGTATTCATCACACTATTCCTCAAGACTGCTGACACTGCCAGAACTTTGTTAGCAGTTAGGACTCAATACAGAGGCAAAAAATCCGCCACTGATAATCACGTCTCAATAAATGACCCAAGACTGCTAACTATTGTTCACGATCAAAGATACTGTCTATGATGTGGTCCTTGAGGGGGTTCCAGGGGGTCCCCAGGCAAATTGATGAATTGTTAAACTTCACCATTATTTAATTTACAAGAAGTTACCACAATTAGAGAAGGTAGAAGAATGACAATTTTGATCATAGTGTCACTGTTATCTCTCTACCTACAATACAGATAGTCATGGAATTCTGGACAAAATCATATCTAACAATAAATATATTCTCAGATTTGGGTCAGAGAGACAAAATCTCATCAAATGGGGGTCATCAAAAAGGTTGAGAATCACTGCTCTATTGCATTAGTGTTTGTATAGCTCTCTGGGTGAGAAGCATATCACTACTGACCCATACCCATCCAGGTAGACTTGAAGAATAATTTGATAGCATTATGAAAGGCAGACTCTTTGAAAGGAACAAAATGGAACTAGGACATCATTTCAAAAGGATCATCTACTCTCGGCCAAAGAGAACAGCCGTGGTCTGACAGCACCCTTCTGTGGGTAGCATTTGATTTCTTTAGAGTATCAAATGTCATAAAACAATCTGCTTAAATTCCATTAGAAATGAAGACAATAGCGGAGCAAATACATTGCCAGGAGGAAGTGGCAAGGTACGCGGGAGCAATTTCTCAAACCAAGCAGGGACAGTGGATAAACTGGGGAAAATGTAGAGAAAAAGAAGCTTAGTTAGAGAGAACTTCGGGAAAAAAAGGAGGTCAGCTGACGGCGACCCATGGTTTCAAAATGGTGTCGCGGAAACAAAAACAAGCGCTTGGCATAATTGTAAGGTGCACAACTGATAACCCAAATGAACCAACTCTAGCAAAAGGGATAGTTAGTGATATGAGATTCTTTCTAGCGGAATGAAAGGTTAGACTGCAGTGTTGACACCATGGCACCGGTTCCTTTACGTCTGTGCGATTGCATGTGTGTGCACTGATGCATGCATGTGGTGAGGCAGTAAATAATTGTGTAATGCAGGCAGATATCTTTTATACCATATTGGATTCATGTGTGTGTGTGTGGGGGTGGGTGGTGGGGCGGGTGGAAGGAATACGTGGTTGGTTATCCAGTACTACATGCTTGTCTGAGTGGTGATTTGGCCTGCCTGCTTTTCTTGCTCCCTCTCTCTCTCTCTCTCTGGACCCCCTCCCCCTCTCCTCTTCTATCTAACTCTACCCCTCCCTGGTTGGGTTTCTCTCTCTCGCTCTGCAGAGGAGATGAAGGTAGAGCCGGGGTGCTAATACATAATGTACACTCAGGCTTAAAGGAAGTGTCTTTGAAGTGTATCTGTACTACAGGATGTGTCCATCAGTCCCCTCTCTCTCCTCCTGCTTGGTTTCTCTAGGATGATGAGGGTGGGGTCTGCTGGAGCTCCATCAGATCCTCCATCACAGCTAACTCAGCGTATTTGTGTTCTCTCTTTTACTTCTCACCCCCCAGTTCTCCGTCTTTCCTGCCCTTCCCCTGTCCTCTGAGAGGGGGTCATGGAAAGGGGTGGGTGTGCCTGGGACGGGGGTGATTACGTGATTAAAATCCTCCCAGGTGCACCCTCCCTGCCTCTTTGGGCCTAATGAAAACAACTGCATCCCCCAATTAAGCTCATCCCCTTCTCTAGAGATTTCACTATATTGGGGCTTAACTGTGAGGTATAAAGGTCTAGGTGTTTATGGATGGACACTACAGGTTAGGACTGAACTGAAAGGGAATAGAGTCCCACCATCACAACACTAGGAGACAGTTTCTGGTTATAACAGCACACAGGGCGATGAATAACGAATGATCAGAGGCCCCAGTCTGAAATTAGCAAAACATTCACGGCCATTTGAGGTTTTTGAGAAAATGGCTTCTAAATAATGTAAATATTAATACAGTAGTTGATACATGCAAAACTTCCGGTTTGGCTGTATCCCCCAGAGGAAAAAAAAAAAAAAGGACTTTGTAATTTATCAATGTGGATTTGAGAACCTGAATAGGTTTGGATATTCATGCGCTTGTATGCAGAAAAAGGTAGAGCTAAGAGCTAAACTTTAATAGGTCGCAAGCAAATTAGCCAATAGCTACTTTCCTTGAAAGAGAGATGGCACTGGCTATAGTTAGCTTAACTGGATGAACGGTTAGTTGGATAAAGTTAGTTATTATGGTATCTAATCATGGTGTTGAGCCTACAGTGAGGCCGATGTTTCTCAATGAAAAACACCAGAAATTCAGCCCTAGTGTTTAAGTTATAGTCTTGAGATTTTGGACAAAAGTTACACAGCTGCTGGCCTACAACTGTATTAGGGTTCTTGGGGGAATGTAACACAGTAAGCAAACTGTCATTTTGTTTGCTGTCTATGTTGGCCAAATGGGGACATCAACAACAATCTGATCAAGTACAGAATGATGGCTAATTTCTTTGGAATAACCTCTTCTTCCGGTTGGTGTATTTATGAGAAAAACCCAGTGAAAAACTGCTGAAGAGAACAAAAACAAGCCATCAGCAGCGAATTTTCTACGATGATATGTCTGCGTCAGATCAAAGCAAAAGCAATGTAAGCAATGTGGTGAACTGAGAACCTTTTGTGCACATGGTGGTTTCTATCAGACAGAATAGATAAGTAACAGTCAAGCTGTGCTGACATCTACTCCCGAGGAGAAATGAGCTGAGGGGGCAGAGGAGCTTAATTTCAATGAGGAACACCTACCTGTCCAGAGAGCTGTGGGGGCGCAATGGAGTGCAGAGGACATAATCAGATTTTAAGTAAGCACAAAGAATCAAAGCTTCAAAAAAAGAGTAGAGGAATCTCTTGCATGTAAGCTCGGTTTATGACCTGTTGTGTGTTCTGGGTCCATCCATATTCACTCAGAAGTACATTTTTATGCAAACCCCCGAAGTATGAATTGGAAGACAAAATGGACCAGGGGGTTGTGGTCAATAATGGTGCAACGTCAGCATCTGTAGTTAACACTGACTTTGGGCAAATTAATTTTAAATCCAAAGAAAAAAGTCCTTAAAAGCATGGAACTTGGACAAAAAAAAAAAATAGCTATGCAACAAAAAGAGGTTAAATGCATATTAATTATGCAACTGCTGCCCGCGGAATAAGGGAAAGGTCAAAAACCTTGCTTTCTGTCACAAGACAATAGACAGTGGCCCGATGGAAGTCTCCATACTGTGAGGTGTGAAGTAGAAATAATATCTAGCCCTACAGCCTCACAACAGGTTCAGATGACCCTGCAGGTGCTAATGTCAAACCCTCTGCTGCCAATCCTTCCACCTGAGCTGTTCCAATTAGATACTGTAATGCAAGATGCTGTGGGAGACAAGCGCACTATCTGTCCTGTTTTGGCTACCTACCTCTCATGCATTAACGCCAAAGATGGTAGCACATCCGGAGACTTTGAGAGGGGAAACTCTTTTGGAGATTGTTAGAAAGAGAAGCCAAATGCATCAAAAGGATCTTGATGCTGGTAAGAGATCTGCAAGCAATGCCAGACTCAAAATGACTGTTGAGAGGAGCGGTGAAACTCACTGTGAAAACAAAAAGCCAATCAGCAACATCCATCAGCTGGTGCCAAATTCAGAGTAATCTATTTAAGATTGTGCAGGCTTTCACACCTTGCCTGTCTCATACACACATTCACACGTCTCATAGATATTTACATAACACCAGTACTTATTTTTATGTTACATTTTTTTGGAGTATTTTCTGATGGCTCCTGTGTTTTGAGTTAAGAAAATGCCTTATAAATGATGTAAATAAATTACATGTTCACTCTGTTGTTCAGCTGCAGCACTAATAGGAAATGGTTATAGGCTGGCCACCGCAATGGCGCAACTAGTAAGCTATTACCACATGGGTGCATATTGATGCTGAATGTGAACAGAGATACAATTCTGAAGTGCTTTGTATGCTATTTTCACTTTCATAACATCCGGTTGAACTTCAAACTATCTTTCGTGCCTTTGTTATGCCAGATTCAAATGGTCTGATTTGAATTTATCTGATGCATGCATCAAAGCTTTTCATTGTAAATTTGTTTAAGGGTACAGTCGCTTGGCGCACGACATGCGCAGTACACACATAAACACTAACCCATCATACACTATTCGAATCCAGTCTGTGGGTTATACTGTACCTAATATATTCAGACAGCATCATCAAACTGAGTAATCAAATAATGGGCAAAGCAAAACTGCTGAATCACAAAGCAGTCCATTGGCATAAACACTGTGTCTAATTGAAGTTTGGTAACTATAATCCATAGCAAGCCATGATCATGATGATGAAGATGATGATGAAGGTGATTCTTAATCCACCCAAACCAAGACTAGTACCACACACACACCCACACCCACAAACACTGGGCTTGAACCCTCCATTGTAAAGTCAGATGTCATTACTAAGTTGGACATGCACTACCAGAATGAAGAATGATCTCTTCAACAATTCAAGACTACTCAGGGGTAAAAAAAACAAACAAAAAAAACATGTTATAAACTGAAAGGAAACTGAACTCTCTGTTCTGGTACCACTGCAGCTGAAGCTGTAGTGCACAACATTGCTTTTCTGTTGGTACAGAGCTGCGGCAATGTAATTGTCGGATCCTTATCAGAGGCTGGGAATGAGTGAGGAAGCAGCTTAGGACCAGGCTGCATCTCAACTCTGCTGCAAGGTGTGAAGCAAAGTGGATTTCTGGTGGGCAGCGCTGTTTATGCTTGCCCTCACTGTTTGTTTGGGTTTTAGACTGACCGCATCATACCTACGTTATTCTCCTGCTGTCAGAGCCGCTTTGTGCATGCAACTCCACTCTACCACGAACTGAAAGGCATTTCATGAATAATTTATGATTTTCCGTGTACATTCGTGTACGATGTCTGCCATCCGAAAAAAAACAAAAACCCCAATCGATAAGCCAATGTATAGGCTATCCGCAGCGCTAAACTAATTCAGTTCAAATTTCACAATATTGACGACAAAGCTGCACATAAACCCGAGCAGCGCTGTGGTTGGATTGAACGGTGTGGTGGCGGACAGCCTGGGTATATTTAATATATTTATACCGAGGAGCCGGGGCTTTACTCCGGGCTGGAGACTTGTGGATTCAGCCGTCGGATAACAACCGAGTGGCGCTCAGTTTCCCATCCCAGAGTAAATGGAAATCGACCAGTGAATCATGCAGTTGACACAGAGGACAACACAATAAGTATCAATCACTCGACCCAAACAGCTGATTATTGAAAATATAAACTCTTCAACGGGGAGGAAAATGCAGAGGATAGGAGCAGGTGTTTTCATCCTGTTAATTTGTCTGCTCGGGGCTGCATAATATGTCAATGCTGCAGGGCTATGACAGACCGATGAGAGACCTGTGCATTCAACAGATGTACCTACCGCTGAGAGATGGCATGCAAAAGCGCTAATGAGTCAAACACAAGAGTAGGAAAATGTGCATTTTTTCTTTTTTTACCGTTGATTGAAAGTCAACAGTTTGTTAGAAGCTGGATCCACACTGTTCATGTCCCCATGCGATGTCAGTCCAGCAGACAAAGCAACAAACCAGCGTTTTTCTGTCTCTCTCTCCTCTCGCTAAAGACGCAGGATCATCACTGCAGCGCAAACTCCGAGAACAAACTGACTGAAGCCCGTCTGGTCGGACTCTTCGGCTCTTCTCTCTTCCCCGGTCGCACGGTCGGTTACAGCATGATGTGGCAGAGTGGCTCTCCTCTTCAAAACACCGTGCCTTATGAGCTTGTGTTTACTGTATGAGCTCGCTCTCTCGCTCTCTCTCTCTCTCTCTCTCTCTCTCTCTCTGTCTCTCTCTCTCACACACACACACACACACTCACTCTGGTCCGCCTGCACCACGGAGCAGAAGGTTTTTGCTCTGCCTTTTAATGTCTCTCTCTCTCTCTCTCTCTCTCGCTCTCTCACACACACACACACACACACACACACTCATGCATATCAATAGTGCATTTCAATCTATGACAATTAGGCGGGCTACACTGGGGCACAGTGTCGCTGGCGGCTCTGCAGAGCAAAAGGCATCATTCAGAAAGAGCTCGTGTCATGTCTCTGCAACGTGAAAAGCACAGCTGTTACATCACCGTCAATTGTGCGATGTCTCTCTACAGTTACAGTATCCTGGAGCGCAAAGCAATATGAGGATACAGGACATGTCTGAGGTTAGCACGACACCAAACACCACCCACCCCACCCCGCCCCACCCTGTGTGAGCAAAAAAGTCAAAAGGAAAGAAACGTGCATATATTTTCTGTTCTCAAATGTGATGCACCATTGACTGGGGACAATAATGCTCCAGCCTAATATAGGCTTATGGGCATTTTTTTTAATGAACTACACCATTAAGAAGCCATTAAGAAGCACGTCGCATTCTTTTTTCTCTGTCTAGTTAGTATCTTCAGCTGCCTTGTAATTCATCTGCGACAGTCCCTCTGGCCTGGCACTTTGAATTATTGACTGTGCAGAATAAAATATTTTCTATTAAAACTCCTAATGAGTGGAATTCAAACCCCCTAGCAACAGAAAGAGAGAGATACAGAGAGGATGAAGAGCTACCCTGTGACTGAGTGATCTTTCCCATACAGTAGTAGGCGTTCAGACCACACCCATGGCCACTTAAACAGAAAATCTGCAAATGACTTTCTCTTCCTGAGTGCTGTTAGTGTGTGTGTGTGTGTGTGTGTGTGTGTGTGTGTGTGTGTGTGTGTGTGTGTGTTTGGTAGTGTGAGCGTGTTAGGGTGTGCAGGTGTTACATTGTGGGTGACTATGTGCATGTATCTGTGTATGTGTGTGTGAGAGAGAGTGTGAGAGACAGACAGCGAGCATCTGCAGGCAGCGTCTTTGGCCTCTCAGATCCTCACCAATCAATCAGCCCCATTCGCCGCCCTGGGCCCACCCATAATTCCACTCAACGGCCAGGTCCAGGCGATGATGAGGTCATTCACTCATCATAGCATCTCTCCCTCTCTCTCTCTCTCTTTCGACTATCTCTCCCTTCATCTTTCACTCTTTATCTTTCTCTTCAATATCTGCCTCTTTCTTCACGCCTTTCCTCTAATCTCCAAGACTTTCGCTTGATTAACTCACCGCCTGTTTAACATTATGTTCTGGACACAAAAAGTACTTAACACACACACACACACACACACACACACACACACACACACACACACACAGATGAGATTTGCATTTATTACACTCTGTTGCTACCTTAATCAGAGTCTGCAACTGAGCTATAAGCAAAGGTAAAGTAAAGGTAGAAGAAGAATAGGGGCGGATGGACTTGTCAATACATTATGGAAGAATGGGATTTAGGACACAGGGAATGAAAACATGTGAGGGGAGGAGAGATGAAGAAAACAGTAAACTAGACTGTTGGCTACCCAGGGGCAAAGGGTTAGAGAAAAACACACACACACACACACACACACACACACACATGCACACACACACAATAGCAGGTGAAATGTGAGCCGAGGTAAATCTGATACCTTCACAATAGCCCAGCCATAGCCTGTGTCTCCAGTTCAGTCTCTACACACGACATGAAAGAGTGCAGGAATGCTCAGCTCAGGCTACACAGCACTCAGCTGCTCATCAATTTTTAATGAGTAGAAACCCCCCTCTGTGGCACGCTACACCATAGAAAATACCTATAGCTACCAACAGAGGAAAGCAAGGCATTCGCTCTCTCTCTCTCTCTCTCTCTCTCTGTCTCTCTCTCTCTCTGAATGTCGCTACCTTTAAAAATAGCACCGAAATGTAGCTGTAATCTGTGACTGCCTGGAGCCGGGAATAAAAGCATTTTCAGAAGGATCACTGAAATGAAGCGACACCTTCATTCTCACGTCGGGATTGAGTTACAAACAACCAACCCGAGATGCTTGAACACCCCTGTCCCTAATTAGAGCCCCGAGGGTAATGAGCACACACACATATACACACACGGAACCACACATGCAGTGTCGCATAAACACAACTTCAAAGCACAGCCTCCCATTGTTACACTTCTCTGACACACACTGCCACAGTCTCCGTGTGTCCTTTGCATAAGGGCTGCCGGTTTAATGGTTGTCTGCAACAAGGGAAGCCCACAACGGAAGACTTCCTCTTCAAAGATGAACCTGTTAATGTGTATATTGTGGCCTGAGAGCATCCTGCATGTTTAAGAGCATTGTCATTAAGAAGCGCTATGGACAGTGCAGCCCAGTATGGAGAGTGAGAGAAAGAAATAATAACCCACTGATTCCTCACACAT